>NC_057804.1:500831300-501101508 GCF_018294505.1 Triticum aestivum
GTGGCATGGGGATCGCTGGAGAAAAAGCTCGGCACGGGGGGGCTAGAGGGATGGCCGGGGCGGCGGCGGACCAGCGGTGGGGAGTGTTTTTGGGGCGGGCAGGGCAGCGCACCGCCGGCCGCGGGCGGCAGGGGGCTGCTGTTTGGCCGGTGGTGGCTGGCGGCTCAGGGGGGTGGAGGTTGAAGATGAACCGCAGGCCCTTGATTTCGTATCCAACGGCTGCAAAATCGACTGACCAGAGATGAAAAAGTCAGTTGACCGACGTGTAGCCTCACCTTGCTAGTGCGTTCAGTTTCGACAGCAAAATTCAGTTTCGACAGCAAAATTCAGTTTCGACTATTAGGTTCAGCCTCGACAGTTAAGTTCAGTTTCGACAGTTAAGGTCAGTTTCGACAGTTAAGTTTAGAGATGAGCGGCTGATGTATTTTACATCTAGCACTTTGTGGTTATGTATTTTACGTCATGTATTGGAGATGCTATTAGAATTCCACTCAGGTTAACGTTGTTTGTTGTCTCTCTTGTCCTGCTTCAGCCTCGGCGTCGTACAACTCAACGGAGCTGCTCCAATGACGAAACCCTCCATCATAGCCGAGCAGTACCTCGGGCTCTATCTCCAGACGCCTAATATCTTCTTCCCCTCCTCCGACAGCAAAGTCAGCCGGATCATCCTCACCGGCCAACCAATCACGCTGAGATCGACATGGCTTCGCCAAAGAGGTTGTACACTTGTTGCATCTCTTTTTACTCTACATGTTATATATATTGTCCACTGAGCACTCATAGTAATGGGAAATACGATTATTTTATCCTACTATATGACAAGCAGTGAGGTACCAGGCAACTTAGATATCCATGATGGACTCTCTTGAACGCCATCATTATTTATCTCTACGTGTTTGAGCTGTGCATTTGTCGATGAGCCTGGGAGTTGACCTAGTATGGTAGTGGTCTGGGTCCAAAGTAATAGAAGTAGCACAAAAACATTTTTTTAGTGTAGGATTTTCCTTGCCCAAGCCTGCCTACTAGAATCAGCAGTGCTTGAAAGGAAGAGTGAATGAAAAACATAGGAATTGGAAAGTTTCCTATGGTACTACTTTTCATGAATTTGGTGCAAAGGAATGGAGCAAAGGAAAACTGTAGGATTTGTTCCTTTAGTGTCTCCTTGAAAGAAAAACCGTAGAAATTCTAATTTCCACTTCTCCTCCATTTCATATTCCTATTCATCAAGCACAATACTAAGAGATAGTAGCATAATAGCATTATAACCGTACATTTTCTTGTGGTTTGACTTAATCTCACCATGCTTTTTTGCATCCTGTGATCTTCCAATTGTTGTGAATCAAACACCCAGATTGGCAGAAATCCTGTGTTTTTATATTCTCTATTTTGCACGTGCATTCCTATCCTATTCCTATCTATTTCCTATCCCTGCATTGTTAGAGTCCTCAAATTCAAACAAGCCCTTACTCAATTACTTCTGTTACAGATATGTGTCAAAGAAAACCTTGTGTGGTTTGTCCTGCTCCTGCGGCGCTATGTTCCACCCCAGCTCAGCTGCTCCAACGACAAAAGGGTTCGCCACAGCAGGGATCCGCTCTCCAGATTGTCTTTCGCCGCCTCAGATCTTCTTCCCCACCGTCGGCAGCCACGACAACTGCATTACCATCATCAACTGAGCAGATGACCTTGAGGACTACACGGGTCCGCAAGAGAGGTAGCACTCTTCCGTGTCTGCTTATGTTATGCGTCACTTAATATGATGACATGCTACATTATCGTCGTGTTCACCTATTAGACTCCGAGTCGGGTCCAAACTAATGCTGAAACTTGAGTATTTAAATGGTTGTGGGGTACATATTGGGGCAACAATCAGTACTATCTGTCTACTATCTGGTTAATCTCCGGTGTCTACTATGAGTTTCATGTTGGGTGCAAACAAACATTAAAGGAGCCATTATCTGTATTTTTTAACTAAAGCTATTATCTGTCTGCTATCATTGGTTTTGGGTCTATCCACAGTTTGCTACCATCACTCTGGAGTTGTGCATGCACTCCTTACATAATCTCACTATGTTCTATTCCTATGCATGCCAGTTATTGTACACAATGGAACTGATCATGTAGAGCAAAAGAGACGGCCTTGCGTGGCAATAAAATTTCATGCAGACATCGTTCCATGGTGGGCGCAAAGGCAGCCCCCCTCCACCCATTTTGGATCATAATCAAGAGGAAGATAACTGTTCTGAGGGGGATTCAGAAGGAGAAGACCACTCCTATTTACCCCATGAGGTCTTCGCTCTAACTTGGCATGCTGATGTTGGTAATATCATGCATATGGTGCCTTGCATTGCTTACCGTATACATTAAAGATGTCATCTGCTTAGTTTAGACATGCTTTGTGTCAATGCCATCTGTTTAGTTTCTTTATCGTATATGTGAATCATGCAATGCCATCTTGTCTAGCCAGGCATCATATGTGTGAATTTTGCAATGCCACCTTGGTTAGCCAGTCATCTTATATGTGAATTATATCATGCCATCATTTTTTTATTATGTGTTAAATTTGTCAACAATTTTAGTACATTCAATTACTCTTCATGTGCATCAGCCATTCGGCACGGTCATGGAAAAATCTGGAGTGGAAACAAGGTCTTCAGTGCAGACAATGCTATCTAATGAAGCGCATGTCTTGCTGGTTACTGATAGCTCCTCAGAGGAGGATTCAGAGACAGATGACCAGTCATATTTCCCCCCTGAGATGTGTTTGTTTGTTTCCCTTTTAGAACGCGGATAAAATATTGGAGAAGAGTACCCTGTTATGCAATGGTAAAGGAAGTAATGCAAATAAGGTTCAAGATAGTGAGACATCCCTGTTGGTCTCCAAGAAAGCTGATAAAAACTATATTGAGGACACTGAGACAACCCCGAAGTCCTGTCTTGATGTAGTGTTCAAGTTACTGGCTACCACTGCTGGCACCAGCTCTTCGAACTCGTTGCCTGTGTCAGTTCGGCTTCTTGAGTCTCAACTTCAAGTTGAAATACATCGATCAGATGTTATGCGGCAGGAAGCCGAAGGACTAAGGAAGTCCCTGCAGAATTTAGATGCATACTTTCTGGTGCAATAGCAACCGCTGGAGGAATTAAGCGCCAGACAAGAGAAAGTTAATAAGCTTGCTAAGCATCTTGCCAGCATTATGGGTACCCAGGATATTGTTTCTTGAGCTCTTCTGAAGTGGTTTCAGTTCTGGACTTGTTTTGCTGCGGCATTTATATGCTGTTGTGTTCCCTATATTTGCACTGGTGGCGAACTTTGATGCCCAGTGGATGTAATATGTGTAATAGCCGTGATAGCCTAGTGTAAGTTGCTTGCTTATTTATTTCCTTGTTGTCTTGTTTATTTGTTTGCTTGTAGTCAGTGCAGTTCTTTTTCTGCGGTTTGCTAGTGGCTGAAATAACCTATTTTTTAAAACTAGGCCACAATAACCATGGGCTAATATTTACTGTAGTGACACTCGACCTACGGGCCGTAGAAACAGTGGGCCTTCTACGGGCCGTATAAACAGTGGGCCTTCTATGGGACGCAGAAACAATGGGCCTTCTACGGGCCGCATAAACAATGGGCCTTCTATGGGTCGTATCATCAATGGTCCTTATACGGGCAGTATGATCGATTGGCCAAACATGGGCCAATAATAGGCCGCATAATGGCCGTAAACAGGCTAGAGTTGGAATCGTCTGTTCATGGGCCGACCAGAACGAGCCATCGTTAATAGGTCGTATTTCATGACGCTATGAAAACGGCCCAACGTGTTAACGGACCACAAACGGGCCGACTGTAACAACGGGCTGAATTTGGCCCATAAGCAGAAAATGACAGTAACGGGCCGTAAGTAATCAAATGCTGGAAATGAGCCCAAGAATAAATGGGCTCTGAGATGGCCGAAAGATAACATGGGCTGGAAATGGCCCAACGGAATAAAGGGCCCTTAATGGGTATAAAGTGGTACACTGTTCATTACGGGCCAATTTCACCACGGGCCGCTAATGGGTGTAAAGTAATACACTATTCATTATGGGCCAGTTTCACCACGGGCCATTAATAGGCCAAGAGTTACATAGGGCCTCATATGGGCCGAAAGACGTCATGGGCCATACATGGGCCAGAAGTGAAAACGGGTTGGAATCATATTGGGTGGCCCAGATGACGCTATTGGGCCTAATTCGGATAGGGTGTAACGGCCCTTGGGTTAGCGGGTTGTAAATGGGCTATATGCGAACATGCCGTTAACAGGCTTTACATGGGCCAGCCCGCCACCTTTTGACCAAGTCAAACGGGCCGGCCTTTTCACAGGAATGGGCCTCTGTTGGACCGTGCCACGTGTCGATGTATCATAGGCGCCTTTTGTCCAATGAGTGGATGACATCTGTCCCAGCGGTGAGCCGACACGTGTTTCCTCCGGCCAATGATGATTTTACACATGGAAAATCCCCATTGGTCGGGGCTGTTAACTGGTTATCGGATCCAAAACCCGACCCGATAGCTTAACGGCGTTCCGTTACGGTGGATGCCACGTGTCGGTCACCCTTGACGAAAGCACTTCTGTGACGCAGGATTTATCGTCATGGAAGTGGACACTTCCGTGATGATAATTTTGGTAATGTCATGGAACACTTCTAAGACAGCACATGTATGACTATCTTGATTATGTCATAAATTTGTCATGGATGTACATGCATGACAAAAAACGCGACCTACTGTGACAAACACGTATCATCACGGAAGTGTATTTTTTTGTAGTGCAGGTGTCCATGCAACCGCTCTTGTAGCCAGCTAGCCTTCGACGACCACCATTGGACACCACACAACCATGCATAACTTACGAATAATGGACGAATCAATCAAACACACACTCGTGTGCAGTGGCACTATGATCGGTCACTCACGATACATATATAGGTACCATAGTACCCTCTCTAGCTAGGTTGTTTTATAGAGTGTCATTGCTTTCGAGATGGATATCAAAAGCACAAGATGATGATGGCCATATCATGTCACATATTTTTATTGCATGTGATGTTTATCCTTTATGCATCTTATTTTACTTAGAATGAAGGTAGCATTATAAGATGATCGCTCCACTTAATCTCAAGATAACACTACAAAAATAAGACACATCCATGACATTTTGGGCCAAAGAATTTTTTCTGACATGCTTATGACACTTCAAAGATGATAATTGTGACAAAACCCGGTATCATCAGAGATGTGGTGGGCTTCTACTTCTATGACAAAAAAATCATGACAGAAAATGGGCTTTTTATCCTCGCGTGCTGGAGACGCACCTGCACGACAATCTTTGGGCCGTCCAAGACGGAAAAAATTGTGGTAAAGCGAGGGAAAGGAAAATTTTGGGGAGTTCCCGGTTACGGTGGGTGGTCGGGGCCGAGCGATGCACGGAGGGCTTGCACGTTTCTCTCGTACACTGTACGCGCGTGTGTGCGAGGCATTGTGCTCTAACTGAACCCGAGTGAGGCGTTCGCCTACTGAACCCAAGTGATCGATCAATCCCTGGCTGTTAACTGAACCTGGTCGAGGGATTCCATCGCTACTGCTGCTAATTGAAGTCAATCGAACCTGCTGCCTCTTGATGAACAGTGAGCGTTGTTGGGGGTTGGATGAATAGTTCCTGGTGGGGGTTGGATGAACAGGACCCCATGGTAGTAGAGGTTGTTGCCGCTGGATGAACATGACACCAATCGAGAGGAGGTCCCCACACACCCGAGCTGGTTGGGGCTGGATGGACAGGACCCCGTGGACGGCTGGTTGAATAGGATCCCGTGCGGAGGGCTGGTTGAACAGTAGGCAGTGGAGGCTGGATGAACAGGACCCTGTGGTGAACAGTAGCTGGTGGAGGCTGGAGGAAGTTGACGGTGGAAGAACAGTAGCAGGTGGAGGCTGGAGGAAGTCGACGGTGGATGAACGGTAGCCCGCGGAGGCTCGAGCGAGGCAATAGATGGTGGATGAACAGTAGCCCGTGGAGTCCCGTTTTGCCGTACGCCACACCCCTCTCGATGAACAGGATCCACGTTTCGTCCGTAGGCGCTCCAGCACAAGTCCTTTTCCTCCGTTTTGCGTTACAGAACACCCCTCCCGATCAACAACACCCTGTTTCAACCGTAGGATCTCGAACACAAGTCCGTTTCCTTCATTTTGTGGTATGCCAGACCCTTCCCGATGATCAGGACCCTGTTTTGACCGTACGCGGTCGAACAGAGGGCCGTTTTCCTCCGTTTTGCGGTACGCCAAACCCTGTTCCGGCTGTTCTATCCAAGCTAGTTGGCTCCCGTTGAACACGACCCATTCCGACCTAGTCTGTTGCCTCCCGATGAACACGACGCATTCCGACCGAGTCACTTGGCTCCTGGTGAACAGAATGTTGCTTCATTCATTCCGACCGAGCTAGTTAGCTGCCGATGAATAGGAAGACATCACTGTCGTCTGTTGCCTCTCCATGTACACGAGCCCTGGCCGTCCGTATGCGTGAGTACGCGTTTCGAGACCCCGGTCGTATGTATGTATGTGGCCGTATTTTTGGCATGTGACTTTATGTATGTGTACACGATTTAGACGGGACAACATGAACTGCTACGTGGGGGGCTCTATTATGACATGTGCTGCTACTTACTCGGCCATGGTTTGTCATTGTAGAGCGACCAATCGACCAGTATGTACGTACATGTTTGCGACAAGACAAACAACGCTATGTATGCTTCGACCGGGTGGGTCCCAGCTGTCTGGGAGGATAAGGACGCACTTCCTTGTGTGTGAAGATATAGCTGCTAGGTCCCAGCTGTCAGGGGGGAATCATTTTTTTGCCCATAATAAGGACGCACTTCCTTGCGTGCGAAGATGTAGCTTGTGGGTCACAGTTGGCAGCGGGAGAAAACATTATTTTTCAGGGTAAAAAGGATGCAGTTGCATGCATGCGTCCATGGGCGTGGTGCGTCCCCACTGTCAGCCTCTCACATATAGTCATCTTCCGATGACTCTTGTTTGTTGACCACGTTGACCACACCGTGACGAGCGCACCAAGGCCGGTGGACGATGGCGAGGCCCCAGACTGGAACGACCCGGATATGGGGAAGATGCGGCAGTGGAGTCGCAGATGGAGAGGAGTGGGAAACTTGACTGGTTCGGGTGCGCGGCAGAACAGTCGTCCATGGGAGACAGGAGCAAGAACAGAGGGTGAAGAAGCAGCACGGCTGTTGGATTAACATCCAACGGTCCAGCTGCTAGAATCATTTGTTGATTAAGTTGACAAAGCCCTGCTTACGCGCCAGCTTAGTAGGCCAACAGCTCATCCACCAAATCTGCCGGGTCCCAGCTGTCATCGAGAGCAATAGTTTTTTTCACATAACAAGGAAGCACTTCCTTCTGTGCGAAGATACATCCGGTGGGTCCCAGCTGTCAGGGGGAGGAAACATTTTTTCAGCTTAATAAGGAGGAACTTTCCTTGCGTGTGACCATGGACCTCATGGGTCCCAACTATCACGTTGTCCACGTACAGTCCTCTTCCGATGACTCCTGTTTGTTAACCATGCAACACAGAGCGTAGCAAGGCAGTGGACGATGGCGAGGTCCCAGACGAGAACGACCCGGAGATGGGAAGACGCGGCAGCAGAGTCCGTAGATTGAGAGGAGTACAAGGGTTAGAACTGGTTTTGGTGCAGCGTGGGGCTGCAGTCATTGGAGAATAACAGGAGGTGTGTAGGGGTGGAGGGATAGCTTGGCCGGCTGTGGGGTAGCGTAGGGATGTGTGCTAAGCAGAGCCGCTAGCCGCCGAAGGCCGGAGCAGGCAGTCCCAGCGACGCTGGAGGAAGAACACGAGAGATTGAAGGTGCATGTCGGTCGTTGGATGTAAATCCAATGGCTATGGATGTCAGAATCATTTGTTGACTAAGTTGATAATGCCTTGTGTATACTTTGACCTATTGGCCCACAAGTCAGCCTGCAAAAATGTGGCACATATTTTACCCATGTTTCCTAGAATTTACAGCCCATTTGTTGGGCTGGGTGAACAAATAATTTTGCTTCAATACGGCCCATTTAATATTTCTAAGAAACCACAACCCATTTGCACTTTCTTGAAATACATGAATTAGCTGGGCTGGTCCAATATTTAATGTTAGGTTAGAAGGAGCAACTAATATCAAAAAATAAACCGGAGCGACACATTTTATATATATATATAATTAACAAATTAGCGAGTTATTGCTCAAAAGAAAAATGAGCGCATTATTATTACATTGGTCCTTAAAATCTTCGCAAGCTTTCACCAGGATTTTCCTTGCCTGTGAGTCAAAAAACAATCAGGATTTTCCTTGCCAACTTATGTTAAACATTTACTTTTATAAGTTAATAAGACGTGGGATGTTTTTATAATGTATATATAAGTCTATTAAATATATGATAATAGTAATAATATAAATATATATAATGTGGTTAGAAGGAAAACATAAATTGGACACTGTGTTATTATTCTTATATATAGATAAATATAACAGAGATCTGTGTTTTATTAAAAAAATACATTGGGCTGCCAATGTTTAAGAAAAAGTAAAACCCACGCTGGGAGGCCCATAGGCCGGTACGTACATGATGGACCTCAAAAAATAAGTTGAAACCACTGTCTTGGTATGTCGTGGGCTACGCATGTTAAAAAACAAAACCTAGGCCTAGCTGATACTTGTTCGCCCTCTAGAAAAAATGATACCAGCTAGATCCTCGATACCACTTTCCCGCAACAAAAAAAGATCCCTGATACGCCTAAAAAAAGCTCCTCAATGACAATCATCATTGGAAATTTATTTCGTTTATTCACTAGGTTGACAAACCCGTGGGCCCTAACGTTAGTATACAAATAGGAGGAAGCTTTTTTCCAATGAGGCACTTGCTTGCGTACGGCTTGGACCTGGTGGGTCCCCACTGTCAGCCTCTTAGTGTACAGTCCTCTCCGGATTCATCTTGTTTGTTGAGCATGTTGACAATGGCATAGAGCAACGCCACAGCAAGCACACAAAGACGAGAAAGAACATGAGCTGGGGAAGACGCCTTCATTCTTTCGAACATACCGCACTAGCCCGGTGGATGTAGCCTCTCACCCAAAAGTTGTACTTCCCGAGTTTGATTCCAACTGGTGCAGTTGAAAAATATCTAACACTTGCCAAAATTTCTTCCCTAGTTTACCCATTTTTTCACACACTCAACATTGTCTTGCCATTTTGAAAATAGCATATCTTTTTGACTTTGCATCATATGAAGATGTGCTATACATGAATGTTGATCAGCACGATGTTAACTTGTTGTTGGTTCCATTTTTTACCATGAATAAAATTTCCAACATTCTGTTTCCATGTTTGAAAAGTGTCTGTTGATTTAAATGCTCTGCCTCTAAAACATGCAGTTTCTTATATGAAAATCACTTGGACAAGCATCCATCACTGGTGTTGGATTTGATGTCGCGCTTCTTCAATCCCCCGGCAGCGCGAAGGGGAAATAAACTTCCGTCCCGTGCTGCCGGTTGGGGAATGGATCAAACTGGATTAAAGAGGGGGCCGGCGGCACGACTGAAGAAGCACATCAGACGCATTTTTTCAGTGGATCGCTCTCGATGGCGTCTTTTTACTTACCTCTGCACCATACAACTTGTATTTTTAGCCTCCCAGTCCTTGGTGGACCAGCAACCAATTTGCTGGGTGGGCCAACCTACAGAAACTAGCACTCGATTTTTCATCAAGCCCCCAAAACAACGCAGTACTTTGTTTGTTTTGAGGCCGAAAATATTAGGCAGAGTTTGAGCAGGGGAGGGGGAAGACAGAGCAAAAAGATAAAAAAGAGTTGATGCACCATTGCTACCCTAACAAGCAGGTGCAATTCTTCTCAGGAAGAAGGTGTGCCTTTGACACCCACACGTCAGAAATTCCACAGTAGACATACTAATAAGTTCACACACAAGTACAACAGAAAAGGTAAACATTCATATCAAACTCACGTTCACAGGACACGTTCATATTCATAGCCAACATTCATAATCAATAACTCAAAATATTCATATATACACAAGTTCAGCATGTCTATGCATCCAAATGATTGATAGACAGTATTCATAGATAATTCACAAAAGGATTCAGATATACACATGTTCAGTATGTTTATGCATCCAAATGATTGAGATCACAACTAATATCATCCATGGACAAACTTTAATTACCTAGGGTATAGACGGGTAAATGGTGTTTAGTCGGAGGTACTTCTTGCTAAAATTAATGCTTGTGCGAGTAAACTTTCGAGTACTAAGAGGCAGCACAGACAATCTGAACTTTGCTTGTAGGTTTATCCTCGAGATAGTGGCCTCGATGCCAAGGGAGGTTTGAGCAACTTGGTCACTACTTTCATCCACCTAGTTTACTGGCTCATCTTGGTCCTGTAGCTCGCCAAAATTCTACATTGCAGACAAGAAAGGAGGCGGTCCATAAAATGAACCACCCAAATTTTTGTGTAGTTCAAATGAAACGGAGCATACCTAGCGTGCAAACTGATTAAGCGCCAGATGAATATACACGTCAACCAACTTGTCTGGAATCTTTAGACTCCGTGCCATATAGTGTGCTACCATACGCGACTGACATGAAAGGAAGGATGCAGTCGAGCCAGTGAAGCACCCAAAGTTTTTGTGCAGTTCCACCAAAATCGAGCATCCCTGTTAGCGCATATATTTGAGAGAGTGAGATTACTGTAATAGTGGGACTAGTCGATGAAACATACACTAACAAATGGAAGCACCCTCATTATCTTAATGGGTAAAGTTAGCAACATAGTAGTCTTGCTTAAAGAGAGGTATTAGTTTATTTAATCAGTGCCAATTAGATCAACACTCAAAGCATTGCCATGTATCATAGGTTGCAAAACTTTAACGTGCAAACATAAAGGAGTTTCTCATGACAGTAGCAACATAGTAGCACGATACAAATAGAGATGACATCAAACTAATATGGATGAAGGCCTTACGACGGTACCAACCTCAGCAAAAAAGCTTATTCAAGTAGTCCCAGAAGAGATGATAAGGACTCATTGGAATCACTCAATAGTATATATTTTTGTGCACTTCAAATGTATGGTTGAAATCACTCTTGTTTACTAGTGGTGAGATTATATCAAAAGATTATTAAGAACTTCCAGCAGAGTTAAAGCACTGGTCGGGATAGAGTTCATTGTATTCTCTTGTGCATTTCCACTAAAATGTACGATTGGTACAACATGATCCCTGTTTGCACAAGTAGGAACAAGGTGAAACCTTCATTAGCTTAGTGAGAAAGGTTAGAAAGACATTAGCATATTACTTTAACAGTAACATCAAATTCATGATGGACAATTAATGACCCACAAGTATGTGGGGTCAATTGTAGCTCTTTTCGATAATTAAGAGTGTCGAACCCAATGAGGAGCAGAAGGAAATGACAAGTGGTTTTCGGTAAGGTAATGTCTACAAGTGCTGAAATTGTAAGTAACTGAGTAGTTTGATAGCAAGATAATTTGTAACGAGCAAGTAATGATAGTAGTAACAAAGTTCACCAAGGTAGCCCAATACTTTTGAGTCAAAGGACATGCCAAAGCAGTTTCTTATAATAACCAAAGTGTTCTTGAGGGTACACGGGAATTTCATCTAGTCACTTTCATCATGTTGATTCGATTTGTGTTCGCTACTTTGATAATTTGATATGTGGGTGGACCGGTGCTTAGGTGTTGTTCCTACTTGAACAAACATCCTACTTATGATTAACCCCTCGCAAGCATCTGCAACTACGAGAAAAGTATTAAGAATAAATTCTAACCATAGCATTAAACTTTTGGATCCAATCGATCCCTTATGGAATAGCGCATAAACTAGGGTTTAAGCTTATGTCACTCTCGCAATCCATCATCTAATAACTACTCCACAATGCATTCCCTTAGGCCCAAATATGGTGAAGTTTCATGTAGTCGACGTTCACATGACACCACTAAGGGAATCACAACATACATACTATCAAAATATCGAACACCTATCAAGTTCACATGATTACTTGCAACATGATTTCTCCTGTGACCTCAAGAACAAAAGTAACTACTCACAAGTGATAATCATGCTCAAGATCAGTGGGGTATTAAATAGCATATTGGATCTAAACATATAATCTTCCACCAAATAAACCATATAGTAATTAACTACAAGATGTAACTAACACTACTAGTCACCCACAAGCACCAAACTATAGTTCCGGTACAAAGATTGAACACAAGAGATGAACTAGGGTTTGAGAGGAGATGGTGTTGTTGAAGATGTTGATGGAGATTTCCCTCCCCAACATGGAAGAGTTGTTGGTGATGATGATGACGATGATTTCCCCCTCCGAGAGGGAAGTTCCAACAGCGGAATCGCTCCGCCGGAGGGAAAAGTGCTCCTACCCAAGTTCCGCCTCAAGAAGGCGGCGCTCCGTCCCAAAAGTCCTCCCCTTATTTTTTCTAGGTCAAAATGACTTATATACCAGAAGATGGGCACTAGAGGTGGGCTGAGGGGAGCACAACCCACCAAGGCGCGCCCAGGTGGGTTGTGCCCACCTAGTGGGCCCCCTCTGGTATGTATTGGCTCCAATATTTCTCAAATATTCCATAAAAAATCTTCGTAAAGTTTCAGCTCATTTGGAGTTGTGCAGAATAGGTGGCCTAACGTAGCTTTTCCAGGCCCAGATTTCCAGCTACCGGAATTCTCCCTCTTTGTGTGTACCTTGCATATTATAAGAGAAAAGGCATTAGAATTAGTCCAAAAAGCATTATTATGCATAAAAACATTATAAATTACAGTAGGAAAACATGATGCAAAATGGATGTATCAACTCCCCCAAGCTTAGACCTCGCTTGTCCTCAAGCGAAAACCAAAATCAAAAAACATGTCCACGTGCTTAGAGAGAGAGAGAGAGGTGTCGATAAAAACAAAATACGGACATAGAAGCATCATATAGATTATTATAACAGCAACAAATTTAAACATACAACTTTTATCATAGAACTTTTAACATAGACTTCTCATGAATAAGCAACGATTCACCACACTATTGAAGTATAAAGCATAAACTCTATTAAAAACCAACAAACTATGTTCTCGGTCAACTTTGCAATTACAATTCATAATCTTTTCAGGAAGGTCACGTATCGGAGCCTTTATGCAAGTCCACATACTCAACCATCATATAATCTTCTATGATTTCTAACACTCACTGCATAAACATGAGCAAAATGTTTCAACCGGACACATAGAAAGATAGGGGCTTATGGTTTCGCCTCCCAACGTATTCACCTCAAGGGTGATGTCAACAGTAATAACTCATGCTACCCATATTCAACTGGACATATGTGCCTAGATCTTTCCTCACCACATGATGCTTGCCAAAGGAGAAAAATAAAAAGGAATAGAGAGAAAAACTTTGACTCTTGCATAAAAGTAAATACATGAAAGTAAAAGATAGGCCCTTCACAGAGGGAAGTAGAGGTTGTCATGCGCTTATTTGTTTGTATGCTCAACCCCTTAGTGCAAAAGATCATCACGTTGTATTGCCCCTTATGATGGTAAGCTTTATTATGCAGTTTCGCGCTTTTATTCTTCACCATCACAAGTTCGTATAACGCTCAATTTTCTCTTACACTAAATGATCTCACACTTTTAGAAGCAATTTTTATTGCCTTATTGCACTGATGACAACTTACTTGAGGGATCTTGCTCAATCCCTAGGTAGGTATGGTGGACTCTTGAAAATAAGATTTGGGTTTAAGGGTTTTTGGATGCACAAGTAGTATCTCTACTTAGTGCGGATTTTTTGGCTAGCAACGATAGGGGCAAGCACCACATGTTGAAGGATCTATGACAATACAACTTCTATGTGAATATGAACAAACATAAATCATTATGTTGGCTTCCTTGTCCAACATCAACAATTTTGGCATATAATATTTTGATGGGCACAATCACAAAAGATTTTCTAGGATAGTGTATTTATATGTGAATATTCTCTTCCCTTATTAATACTTTCATGAGTTGCATCATTCACCAATGCTATGTTTGTCAATCTCTAACAAAATTTTCTACTTATACTTTTCCTTATGTGGTGTCATCACCTACCATAAGATTAGCATATGATATTTTTAATTAATTTCCTTTCTTTTTATTGCAACATGAAAGTAAAGAAAGCAAAAACTCAAACTAAACATTATTATATATCTTGCACACGATTACAAGGATAGATCACTAAGCAAGCTCTCGAAAAGAAAGGGTCAAACTATACTTTTATTCATCTAAAGAAAAAGATCAAACTAAAATAAGTAAAGGCAAAGATAGTGGGGGTGATACAATACCGGGGCACCTCCCCCAAGCTTGGCGGAAGCCAAGGGGAGTTCCCGTACCTGATACTCAATTTTGTTTTGGTGATGAAGTAGATGGTACTGATGAGGTAGAGGGTTTGTCCTTATTTTTCTCCAACTTACGCCAGAGGATAAAGTTATCTATCCTCAACTCCTCATTCTCCATCTCGAGATTTATTATCCTCTTGCATAATGCCTCCATACTTTCCTTTTTGAAACGAGGGGGAACTGATTCTTCTTCACCTCTTCGGAAGTCCAGCTATAGTGCTCCACATCCCCATAAGACTTGGGGTTTGCAATAAAATCAGCAACATAACTCTCACCCTCAGAGTCTTGGGATCTACCAGAAAAACAACACGGAAAGAAACAGAAGATTTCTCCGTGATATGGTGGTGAATAGGTTCGAGGGGTATGTAAAGATTTTCTTTATCTTGGGAAACAAGCAAAATGTAGAAAAACGGAGTCCGGATGGTACCCGAGGTGGGCACAACCCACCTATGCGCTGGTGTCTTGTGCCCACCAGGGTGCACTTCCCGGCAGTTTCTTATTTTCCTATTTTTTTATATTCCAAAAATGTCAAAAAATATTTTTTGCGGATTTTTTGGAGTCTAATTACTTACCGTATCACGTACCTCCTCTTTTTCATGATTCTGGAGTTTTCCGGAAGGACTCTTTTATGTGTTCTTCCGGTGTCATAGTTTGGATAATATTACTATCAACATTAATGGGTGTCCTGAGATATAATGTTTTATTCATTGCCCATTAACAACCTTCGGGTTAGTACCTTCGGCATTATTTATTTTGGTAGCTCCATACCAATAAACCTCCTCAATAACATAGGGTCCTTCCCATTTGGAGAGGATTTTTCCTGGAAAGAATCTGAAACGAGAGTTGTACAAAAGAACATCTTCTCCAACATTGAACTCATGCTTTTGGATTCTTTTATCATGCCATCTTTTAACTTTTTCCTTAAATAACTTGGCATTTTCATAAGCTTGGGTTCTCCATTCATCTAATGAGCTAATATCAAATAACCTCTTTTCACCGGCAAGTTTGAAATTATAACTGAGTTCTTTGATTGCCCAATATGCTTTATGTTCTAACTCAAGAGGCAAATGGCAAGCTTTTCCATAAACCATTTTGTAGGGAGACATACCCATAGGATTTTTATATGCTGTTCCATAAGCCCAAAGTACATCATCTAACTTCTTAGATCAATTCTTCCGGGACCTATTGATAGTCTTTTGCAAAATTAATTTTATTTTTCTATTGCTAAGTTCAACTTGACCACTAGACTGAGGATGATAAGGTGATGCAATTCTATGGTTAACATCATACTTGGCAAGCATTTTACAGAAATCACCATAAATAAAGTGTGAACCACCATCTGTCATTAAATATCTAGGGACTCCAAACCTTGGGAGAATAACTTCCTTAAGCATTTTAATAGAGGTGTTGTGATCCACACTACAGGTCCCATGTCCCCAAACATCAAATGGTTCAATAGCAATGAATAATTCATAGGCATTTCTTGACGCTTACCGATATTACCTATTCTTTGACATTCATCACATGATAAGACGAACTTACAGGCATCCTTGAAGAGAGTAGGCCAATAAAATCTAGATTGCAATATCTTGTGAGCAGTTTTGTCTCCTGCATGATGCCCTCCATAAGCTTCGGAGTGACATTTTGTAGGATTTGTCCCTGTTCATGCTGAGGTACACAAGGTCTAATAATACCATCTACCCCTTCTTTATAAAGATGTGGGTCATCCAGAAAGTAGTGTCTTAAATCATAGAAGAATTTTTTCTTTTGTTGGTATGTAAAGCTAGGTGGTAAATATTTAGCAACAATGTAATTAGCATAGTCACCATACCAAGGAGTGTTATGAGAAATATTTATTCCAGCTAACTGCTCATCAAGAAAACTATCATCAATAGGTAGTGGGTCATCAAGCACATTTTCAAGCCTAGACAAGTTATCAGCTACAGGGTTCTCAACTTCTTTTCTATCAGTGATATGCAAATCAAATTCTTGTAGCGAGAGAACCCAACAAATAAGTCTAGGTTTAGCATCTTTCTTTTCCATAAGATATTTTGTAGGAGCATGATCGGTGTGAACAATTACTTTTGAATCAAATTTGTCACAAGCAAACATCATGCTAGAAATTCCTTTTTAGTAGTAGCATAATTCTTTTGAGCATTGTCTAGAGTTTTACTAGCATAATGGATAACATTTAGTTTCTTATCAACTCTTTGTCCTAGAACAGCACCAACAACATAATCACTAGCATCACACATAATTTCAAAAGGCAAGTTTCAATCAATTGGTTGAATAATAGGTGCAGAAATTAAGGCTTTCTTGAGTGTTTCGAAGGCTTCTAAACAATCATCATCAAAAACAAAAGGAACATCTGTTTGCAAAAGATTTGTAAGAGGCCTAGAAATTTTAGAAAAGTCTTTGTTAATCTCCTATAGAAACCAGCATAACCTAGAAAACTACGAATATCTTTGATATCTTTAGGACATAGCATTTTATCAGTTGCATCAACCTTAGCTTTGTCCACTTCAATACCTCTTTCAGAAATTTTATACACCCAAGACAATACCTTCATTAACCATAAAGTGGCACTTCTCCCAGTTCAAGACAAGATTTGTTTGCTCGCATCTCTGCCAAACTAAATCAAGATTGCTTAAACAATCATCAAAAGACTTCCCATAAACAGAAAAGTCATCCATGAAAACCTCAACAATCTTTTCACAAAAGTCAGAGAATATAGCAGTCATACATCTTTGAAAGGTAGCAGGTGCACTGCATAAACTAAAAGGCATATGTCTATAAGCATAAGTTCCAAAGGGACAAGTGAAAGTGGTCTTTTCCTGATCAGGTTGAGAAACAGGTATTTGTGAAAAACAAGAATATCCATCAAGGAAGCAAAAAATGTGTGTGCTTAGATAATCTTTCTAGCATTTGATCGATAAAAGGCAAAGGGTAATGATCTTTTCTAGTTGCTTTGTTTATTTTTCTAAAATTAATTAACATTCTATAGCATGTAACAATTCTTTGTGGAATAAGTTCATTCTTATCATTAGGAACAATAGTAATACCTCATTTTTTAGGGACACAATGAATATGACTTACCCATCTACTATCAGCTATAGAATAGATTATACCTGCTTCTAGAGGTCTTAATATTTCCGTTCTTACCACTTCCTTCATCTTCGGATTTAACCGACGTTGGTGATCAACAACGGGTTTAGCATCAGGTTCCATATTAATCTTGTGCTGACATAGAGTGGGACTAATGGCCTTTAAATCAAGAGTATACCCAATAGCAGGTCGGTGCTTCCTTAGAACTTCCAATAATCTTTCTTCTTCATGTTCTGAAAGGTTAGCACTAATAATAACATGATATATCTTCTTCTCATCAAGATAAACATATTTGAAAGTGTTTGGCAATTGTTTTAATTCGAACACAGGATCACCTTTAGGTGGAGGAGGACCTCCTAGAGGTTCAATAGGAAAATTGCGTTTAAGCAGAAGTCGTTGTTCAAAGAAAATCTTATCTATTTCATTTCTGTCATGCATATGTAAATCATTTTCATGGTCTAGCAAAAATTGTTCTAGAGGATTAGTAGGAGGCACAACAATAGAAGCAAGACCAATTATTTTGTCCTTACTAGGCAATTCGTTTTCATGAAGCTTTCTACTAAACTTGGAAAAATTAAACTCGTGAGACTCATCACCAAAGCTAGCACCGAAAGTTTGTTTCTCACAAACTATTTTAGCATTAAAGGTGTTCAAGAAAGGTCTACCAAAGATAATGGGACAAAAGTCATCTTGTGGGGAACCAAGAACAAGAAAATATGTAGGGTGTTTATTTTCCCACACAAGACTTCAACATATCTATCAATCCCAATTGGTGATATCGTATCTCTATTGACAAGTTTAATAGTAACATCTATGTCTTCTATCTCTGCGGGTGCTATGTCATTCATAATTTCTTGATATATGGTAAAGGGAATAGCACTCACACTAGCACCACTACAAAAAAATACACTTTCGTGATGATACGTGTTTGTCACAGTAGGCCACATTTTCTGTCATGCATGTACATCCATGACGATTTTATGATAGAATCAAGATAGTCATACATGTGCTGTCGTAGAAGTGTTCCATGAAATTACCAAAATTATCATCACAGAAGTGTCCACTTCCATGAAGATAAATGCCGCGTCATGGAAGTGCTTTCGTCAAGGGTGACCGACACATGGCATCCACCATAGCGGTTCACCGTTAAGCTATCGGGTCCGATTTTGGATCTGATAACCCGCTAACAGCCACAACCAATGCCAATTTTCCACGTATAAAATTCTCGTTGGCCGACGGAACCACGTGCCAGCTCTGCGCTGGCACAGGTGTCACTCATCCAATGGGCGAAATGCGCCTATGATATGTTGACTCATGGAGAGGCCCAAAAGTGGCCCATAAAGATTAAATGGGCCGACCCAACTAAAGGCCCACAAGATTTTGTGGACCATAATGGGACGGCCAGCTAAAGGCCCACTACAAGAAATATGTCAACTTATGACCTTCTGTCAGTGACCCTGGAAGAATTGGTCATAGATTTATGACCATTTGAGACCAATTGGTCAAAAGCTGTTCGAGGGGCTCCAAACCCTAAACCATTGCGACCATTTTGGTCAGAAAGGTCATAATTTCCTTACATGAAATGGTCATAAAGCTAACAGCGCTAGTCCACTGCCTTATTTCTAGTTGTTAACGACCAATATAGATGGTCATAGCCTTGTAAATTGTGGTGGGTTGCGATGACTAGGCGCCATCTCATCAGTTTTGCCTATGTGTCATGTCCATGTGGCAGTTTTGCCCTAGGTTGTGAAGCAACCTATATTTCTATCATTCCCAAAATTCCCAAAAAAATCTCATAAATTCTTTGGGTCATATCTTCGTCAAATATGTAAAAACCTTCCTTTCCTAGTTCAAAAATAATTCAAAAATATTCATTTTCCTATTCTGTTCAGAACAACAGTTTGTGAAGGAAGTACCACTTTGGCATGTCCAAATGGTATCCATTTTCTACAGTGCTTTCCTATGCCCAAATAACCATCCTCCACCAAATGCCAACTCAATCCATTCATTATTTTGAGCCCAGCTTCAACATTCGTATTTATGTCCAGTGTGGTACTTTGTAAAGCAAGTACCACCTAGGCTCCTCCTTTTGAGGTGAAAATTTGTGAAGACGGTATTCTTAGTAACTGATCGTCCTCAGCCAAAACTCACTCCCATTAGCCATGTGCATTTCCCGTACCGCAAATCAAACACTTGGCTGCTTATTCATGTTTGAGCATCGATCGGTCTCCTCGTGAGAATCTTATGTTGTGATTTTCTTCCTAGCACCTACCTGGGGATTGCCCAACCCACTAGACATGCCTAGGCCGCCCAGAACACATGGCAACGCCACGGTCACGCGGTGACAACGCGGCGGGCATGCGAGCTTACGCGCTCTAGAGTTGGGGCCCTCGGCCACCGTCCAAACCTCGATGTCTCGCCATCAAACCATGTATTTCTGATTAAATAGACACTTATTTACCTAGAAATGATTTTTGGAAAAAATAAATAGCAAACTATGAGGCAGCTGCAGTTCAAATTTGACCCGCTTCCAACTGAATCGGCGGGAATTTGTCTTTTTCACCAGAGGTGGATCAAAACTTTTGGCACCCAACCATTTTGTCAATTGTGCATTAAATATGTCATAATATTTTATAAAAATGATTTGGTACAATTTTGCAACAAATATATGGTAGGTCCTTCACAAAAAAACTCATTTCAGGCACTCAGAAAATGGAAAATGGTTTTTTCGTCCAAAGAAAATGAAAACTTCCTTAGGCAACATTGTTTGCCATTCCAATATGCACCCTTGGGCATAATATGAGATCATTTGAACAAACTATGCCATGAATGTGGCCATAAGATTGATCATGTGGCTTGAAAGCCATGAATCTTCACACTTGATAGCTCATTTCTGAGAACACTTTTTTAAAATAATTACCGTATTACAAGTTTATTATTTTTCCTGGAAACTTGGTCACATATAATGACACAATGCGAAGGTTTTCCAATTTTTTGATTTTTTGAATTTTTTATGCCCGTTTCAAAATGCGGTCAAAACGGCGGGCTTGGCCGTTCCTAGCTAGTGGTTGAATCTTGGAAAATTTTTGATGTTTATCTGATTAAATAGATACTTATGTACCTAGAAATGATTTTTGGAAAAAATAAATAGCAAACTATGAGGCAGCTGCAGTTCAAATTTGACCCGCTTCCAGCTGAATCGGCGGGAATTTGTCTTTTTCACCAGAGGTGGATCAAAACTTTTGGCACCCAACCATTTTGTCAATTGTGCATTAAATATGGTCTAGTATTTTATAAAAATGATTTGGTACAATTTTGCAACAAATATATGGTAGGTCCTTCACAAAAAAACCTCATTTCGGGCACTCGAAAAATGGAAAATGAATTTTCCGTGCAAAGAAAATGAAAACTCCCTTTGGCAACATTGTTTGGAATTCCAAGATGCACCCTTGTGCACAATATGAGATCATTTGAACAAACTATGCCATGAATGTGGCCATGAGATTGATCATGTGGCTTGAAAGCCATGAAT
Organism: Triticum aestivum; assembly: GCF_018294505.1. Lineage (NCBI taxonomy): Eukaryota > Viridiplantae > Streptophyta > Magnoliopsida > Poales > Poaceae > Triticum > Triticum aestivum. The sequence goes on from NC_057804.1 coordinate 500,852,438, forward strand.
CTTCACACTTGATAGCTCATTTCTGAGAACACTTTTTAAAAATAATTACCGTATTACAAGTTTATTATTTTCCTGGAAACTTGGTCACATATAGTGACACAATGCGAAGGTTTTCCAATTTTTTGATTTTGTTTTGAATTTTTTATGCCCGTTTCAAAATGCGGTCAAAACGGTGGGAATGACCGTTCCTAGCTAGTGGTTGAATCTTATATTTTTTTTGGTGTTTCTCTGATTAAATAGATACTTATGTACCTAGAAATGATTTTTTTAAAATAAAGAGCAAACTATGAGGTAGCTGCAGTTCAAATTTGACCCGCTTCCAGCTGAATCGGCGGAAATTTGTCTTTTTCACCAGAGGTGGATCAAAACTTTTTACACCCAACCATTTGGTCAATTGTGCATTAAATATGGCCTAGTATTTTAGAAAAATAATTTGGTCCAATTTTGCAATAATTATTTGGTAGGTTCTTCACAAAAAAAACTCATTTCGGGCACTCGAAAAATGAAAAATGGCTCTTTTGTGCAATGAAAGTGAAAACTCCCCAACTCAACATTGTTTGGAGTTCCAAGATGCACCTCGTGCAAATATTTGATAGCTTCTTCACAAAAAAATTCATTTTGGACACTCAAAACATAAAAATTAAAGTGCTGACATGATTTTACACTTTATTTTTTTTTGACCACGACCAATTTTGAATGGTCATAACGTCCAATACTAAATGGTCATAACGTTATACACGCATGCTGCATTCTGATTGGGCCATAGCCATCTCACGCGGATCATGCATCAAGCACCGTTGGATGCTCGTGGATCCAACGGTAGCCCTCGCCCCCAACCCTCTCACCCACCTAGCCCTAACACAACCCCCACGCCCCCACTTCCCCACCGCAACCTTCTCCACCTTCTCTCCCTCTCTCCCTTCTGGATCCACCGCCGCCGCACACCACTCTAGATCCCCCGCCGCCGCCCCCAACCTCACTCCCTCCCTCTGGATCTCGACGCGCCGCCGCCCCCACCCCACTCCTCCGGCGTTCCTCCCATACGGTCGCTGCTCGGCCCTCCCCATCGCGCTCCCGATCTAGATACCTCCCTTCCCCACTCTCAGATCCAACTTCCCGAGACGGAGGGCGTCGTGGACATAGTCGCCACCACCGTCCTCTCCCTCGTCGTCCTCGGCGGCGGCAACTGGCTGAGCCACCGGGCCGCCACCATCGACTGCGAGCGGTTCCTGGAGCGGCTGGTCATCGCGCTGGAGGCGCTGCTCGCGGGGCTCGCGGGCTTGCTGTGGCGGACGGCCTCCTCCCCTGCGCCGCCTCCCTCCGCCCTTGCATTCCGATTCAAACCTGTCCTCATGGGGCAGATCTAATCCGATCCAGGGCGCCGCCATGATGCAGCACCACCACCAGCTAGACCAGTGGCTTGTCGGCGTCCGCTGCTCTGACCAGGCACAGGAGTCGCTCGATAAGCTGCAGGCCTCGCTCCCTCCCTCCCTCCTCGACGGATCCAGGAACCCTAGATGGCCAGGGTGAGACTGTAGGAGGTCAGACCCCTCCTCTCATTCTCTTGTTCTTCTATCTCTGGTTTTTTTCCTCTCTGCATCTCATCTGATGTAGGCGTGTGTGCGTTCAGTCGTGTGCAGGCACTGTCCTCCCATCTCATCTCCCTTGGTGGTGAAGGAAGGAGTCCATGGAGACGGAAGCTGCTGCCCTCCCATCTCATCTCCCTCCTTGCACGGTGAAGGAAGGAGGCCATGGAGAGAGAAGCTGCTGGGGATGCCGATGCCGATGCCGATTCAAGAGGAGGGCCATGGAAGGTCCTCTCCTTTCCTCTATCTTGTTCGCTTGAGTCATGTTTCCGTCTTCTCCATTCAAACATGTTCTTCCCGATTTAGACATCTAGTAATGTGCAGGTGCTGTTGCTGACACATTCGGATGCTTCTTCTGTTAATCTGCAGGTGCTGTTGCTGGAGTGTGGAGTGTATGAGGCATGGAGTATGGAGTGGAAAGGGTCCGCGGAGAGTATGACTGGGTAATGATGCTCTGAAAATGTTTCTTTCATGCTTCTTGCACTTACCTGAACCTTAGGTGAAGGAATATCTATCTGCATGACTGCCTCTGTAGAATTATTCTTTGTTTGTTGGATGCTCGAGAGTAGGGGATATGGTTTTCTGGGAGAGACATCTTTGCAAAATATGGTTTGGTAGCTATATATCTGCTGCTAATTGAATTGGTCCTTAGTTTAGTTAGTGGACTAAGTGGTTGACTTCTAAGCTTCAGCTACTAAAACCCACTTGCAAATTTGTCTTTATTGTTTGCATAATGTATTTGCTGCGACATGTATATCAAATACTGGACTAATAGGTTGCCAGTTTGTCCACTGCATACTTTGAGGCTTTGTTACCTACTCATTTTAGAGAACTGTATACTTACTACTACAATTGGTATTACTGTTATTGTCATGCAGATTATAACTGAATTATGCCCTGCTTTGTTGTAGTTGTATGCTTATTTGCTATGGTCTGAACTCTGTTTCTCTGCAGGCCCTGAATCTCTCATTGTCTTTGTTGTTGCCTACTACAGGGAATCCACTATTGTTGACAGACGATGAAGGGCTTCTTACGGGCTGCTGCTCTAATGGAAGGTACACGACAAGCATGCTTCAATATGCTACACTTTGCTAGCTGTTGACATGCATCCTTCAAGATGCACCTCTAGCTCTAAGGATAATTAATGTTCCTGCATGGATAGCTGACTGTTTAGGGAATTTCTGTGACGATGATGATGTCGTGCTGGGCAGAGGATGTTAAACATTTAAACTGCTGCGGCCTTTCCGGTCTCTGATGATCTAAAATCGAGCTTTTTTAAAACTGATGCCTAGCATGCCATCAACGTGTTTTTTCTCCTCATCTAGAGATGCATCTCTCTGTGTTGGTGTGATATAATGTAGAGGAGTTGCATGTGAATCGTTTGTCAACTGAGCATATGGTGTTACAAGGAGATGCTACTAAGCTTTTTCGTCGTTGAAGTATCTTAAAATGAGCTTTTAAAAACTGATGCTTGGTTGATCTAGTTCTAGGTGGGTGAGAGTCTATTGTTGTTGGTGCTGTGTAGTCATTTCTTTTTACGTCTTTTAAGAATAAAAAAGATGAACATTTCTCTGGCAAATGTCTGAAGTAGTTGTTGCTGTGTAGTCATCGGTTGGACCTATGCATTTCATCACAATTCAGATCGGTGAATGTATTACAGTGATGTTCATTGCATGACCTGCACTTGTACCAATATACCATGCTGGTACCTGTAGGTTAGTGTTGGTGGTGCCTAACATGAGCTTGAATGTGGTAGTTGAAGTGTAGAACAACAGCAGGTTAATGTGTGTTATTTGCCGTATGCAAGTCTGTTGTTTTATTTGCCCTTTCTAGTATTGTACAAACTGATGCATTTCTGGCATAAACAAATTATTCTATAAGATCAGTAAAAGCAAACATTTCACTATGCAAGTCTATTGTTTTATTTGCCCTTTATAGTATTGCATGATAGTGTCCAAATTCAGGAAGGGAAAGGTGAGGCTGGAACGTACGAGTGGGTAGATCTACTTTGTTGTTTACATTAGTGTTGCCATTGCAATTGTTTGGTTCTGGCCTCAGCAGCAGTACACTAATGCTGGTAGCCTTTGTGTTCACTCTTTTACAGGAGAGCCAGGACAAATTTGAAGTGAAAATCCATGAAGCCAAGTGCAAAGCTGTGATGCAAAGTTGTGATCATGTATCAGGGTCCTGTTCTTGTAAACCTTATGTAAAGCTAAAATTCTTGTTGTGTGCAGGGCGGCTAGTGATGCAGCAAACCAAGCAGTAGCAGGCACACCAAGCAGCAGCAGGGGGAGGGTGTTAGTTTAGCTTGGCCGCTGTTAGTTTAGCTCCTTGGTAGTCCCTCCCTCTCTTGCAAGCGTGTAGAAATATAAATGGTAGCTGTAGTCCCATGAAATAGAAATGGTAGCTGTAGTCCCATGTAGCTGTAGTTCCTGTACTCCGTCTGCCCTTTGTTGCTTCATTTCTATGTTAATTCAGTCTCTGTTGAATGTATCTACTGTCTACTGTTGTGGCTGTTGAAAGAATCCTTTGTGTTGAAAGAAATGAAATGGTTTGGATACATACGTACATGCTGAGATGTAAGCTGGAATAGCCATATGCCCTTGTGATGTCAAGCTTATAAATGCATGTTGTGGAGGCCCAAAATAGACTGGATTGTAAAAGGGCCGAGGCCCAAAAAAGAAATGAATTATAGAAGGCTACGTCCTAAAAAATAAAATGGGCCAGGCCCATGAAACCAACAAAAAATTGATGAAAAAAACACAAATAGGCTGAATTAATGGGCTCGGCCCATGTAAAACACCGAATCGGACCGGGCTGAATCTTGTGCCACGTCAGATCGCCACGCTGGATGCCTACGTGGCCTGGGGAGGTTGCTAGTGACCAAAACGCCACAGTAGGAATATTTTGGTCGTAAACGCCTTTGACCATTCCAGAAGAAAGGTCGCTATAGTCAGTTTACGACGGCCAGCTTTTGACCTTCTGTTTTTGGTCATAAAAAGGTCATAAATGGAAATTTGTGACCTTTCAGTGACCAATAGTGGTGGTCATAAGTTGACATATTTCTTGTAGTGGCCCACAAGATTTTGCAGACCATAATGGGCCGGCCCAGCTAAAGGCCCACAAGATTTTGAGGACACTAGTGGGCCGGGCCGTTAACAGGCTGCCATGTTTTGGGCCAAATGCTGACCCATATTTGATCTTGTCCATTAGGAGCCTGCAATGTTCTGGGCCTAATAAAGGCCCATATGAGATCCAACCCGTTAATAGCCTACCACATTCTGGGCCATATTACCTCCCAGATCAGATCCGACCCTTTAAGAGCCTCTGGGCTAAATTATGGCCCATATCAGATTTGGCCCATCAACTGGATATTGTGCTTTTGGGCCCACTTGAGGCCCGGTCTAGATTTCTATTTGCTAAAGGCCCATTTAGTAATACAGCTTGATATTAGTTTTGGCCTGTTAAAGACCCGTTTAACATGTCGACCCTATATATATTTCCTCCTCTTAAAAGCCCGTCATATAGTTGGGCCTAACTATGGCCCGCTTTGCATCCGACCTGCTCACAGCCGATAATATGATTGGGCCAAACAAGGACCAAGACAATTTTGGCCTGTTAACGGCCCGTGATGTGATTGGCACAATCATGGGTCGGGGTCTATTTCGTCCTGCTGTCGGCCCATGAGCTGTTCGACACATTTCAGGCCCAGCCTAGTTTTCAGCCTACTAAAAGCCCATTGGATTTTCTTGCGAAAATAGGGTCGACGGTTCACTCGGCCTATTAAAGGCCCCAAACTACTAGTGGGCTGATACGTCTCCAATGTATCTATAATTTTTTATTGTTCCATGCTATTATATTATCTGTTTTGGATGTTTAATAGGCTTTAATATGCTCTTTTATATTATTTTTGGGACTAACCCATTAACCAAGGGCCCAGTGCCAGTTTCTGTTTTTTGCCTATTTTAGAGTTTTGCAGAAAAGGAATACCAAACGGAGTCCAAACGGAATGAAACCTTCGCGATGATCTTTCTTGGACCGAAAGCAAACCAGAAGACTTGGAGATGAAGTCGGAGAAGCAACGAGGAGGCCATGAGGCAGGAGGGCGCACCCAGGGGGTGGGAGCGCCCCCACCCTCGTGGGCCCCTCGTAGCTCCACCGGCCTAATTATTTTTCCTATATATACTCTTATACCCTAAAAACATCAGGGGGAGCCACCAAACCACTTTTCCACCGCCGCAACCTTCTGTACCCATGAGATCCCATCTTGGGGACTTTTCCGGCGAACTTTCTGAGGGGGATTCGATCACGGAGGGCTTCTACATCAACACCATTACCTCTCCGATGAAGCATGAGTAGTTTACCACAGACCTTCAGGTTCATATTTATTAGCTAGATGGCTTCTTCTCTCACTTTGATTCTCAATACAAAGTACTCCTCGATGTTCTTGGAGATCTATTCGATGTAATAATTTTTTGCAGTGTGTTTGCCGAGATCCGATGAATTGTGGATTTTTGATCAAGATTATCTATGAGTATTATTTGGTTCTTCTTTGAATTCTTATATCCATGATTTGATATCTTTGCAAGTCTCTTCGAATTATCGGTTTAGTTTGGCCTACTAGATTGATCTTTCTTGCCATAGGAGAAGTGCTTAGCTTTGAGTTCAATCTTGCGGTGTCCTTTCCCAGTGAACGTAGGGGCAGCAAGGCACGTATTGTATTGTTGCCATCAAGGATAAAAAGATGGGGTTTTCATCATATTGCTTGAGTTAATTTCTCTACATCATGTCATCTTGCTTAATGCGTTACTCCGTTCTTATGAACTTAATACTCTAGATGCATGCTGGATAGTGGTCGATGTGTGGAGTAATAGTAGTAGATGCAGGCAGGAGTCGGTCTAGGTGACACGGACGTGATGCCTATGTTCATGATCATTGCCTTAGATGTCATCATAATTATGCGCTTATCTATCAATTGCTCGTCACTAATTTGTTCACCCACCGTAATACATGCTATCTTGAGAGAAGCCACTAGTGAAACCTATGGCCCCGGGGTCTCTTTTCCATCATATTAAATCTCTTTTCTATATTATTGAATCTCGTTTACATCTTGCTAGTTCCCGATCTATTATTTTGCAATCTTTACTTTCCAATCTATACATCAAAAATACCAAAAATATTACTTTATTATCTTTATCAAATCTCACTTTTGCGAGTGACCGTGAAGGGATTGACAACCCCTTTATCGCATTGGTTGCAAGTTCTTGATTGTTTGTGGAGGTATTCGGTGACTTGTGTGTCATCTCCTACTAGATTGATACATTGGTTCTCAAAACTGAGGGAAATACTTACGCTACTTTGCCGCATCACCCTTTCCTCTTCAAGGGAAAACCAACGCAAGCTCAAGAGGTAGCAAGAAGGATTTCAGGCGTTGTTGCCGAGGAGATCTTCATCAAGTCAAGCCATACCAAGTACCCATCATAAACTCTTCTCCCTTGCATTACATTATTTTCCATTCGCCTCTCCTTTTGCTCTCCGCCACTTCTAAAATGATTTTCGAAAACCTTTGCCTTTTCTTCGCCCCTCTTCCGTTCATCTCTTTTCACTTGCTTCCTGTGTTCTTGTTTGTTAGTGCGGTTTGTTGTCATCATGTCTGAAACTAGGGAGGTTATCGTTGAAAATCTTGAAGAAGCACTTGAGTCTTGTTCTTTGAATCATGAAACTGAAACTCCACCTAATTACAAAACAAAAATATTTCATGTGGGGGACGATAATATTAATGGAAAAAGTATTATCCAAGAATTCTTTGATTGCACAGGGCCCATGCCTATTAATAAAAAGTCTATTCTTCTTGAGACCAACTGTTATGCTGATGCCATTGTTATGCTTGTTGAGAAATTAGAAAGAAAATTTGTGCATATCCATCCTGCTTTGAAAAACGTGTTTTATGAACTTCCCAATATCAATCACCCTATAGCTAAAAAGATTACCACTATTATCCTTATGCGTGAATGCGATTTTATAAAACAAGAAGCTAGGGATATTTTTGCTTTCTATAACAAAGATGTTGAACACCCTCCAATTATAGATATCATGTATGATAAAGAAACCATGCATAGTTTGGAAGCTAGAGACTATCAATCTTATGGTGAAAATCTTAGGAAGAGGGTTCCCCATTCTGAAATATCTCAATCTTTGTACATTGAGGCTTTTAAAGAGTTTGACTGCATTACTAGAGGAATTTATGTAGGATACAATAGGGATTTGTTGAATAAAATGATGAAGAAACCCGTTAGATGAACTATGCATTTTATATGATGATTTATATGGTGATGATTCCGACTATGGGTTTATGAATGTTAAAATTACAAATCAAAGCCCTTTCCATGATTTAAGTTCTTCTTCTAAAAAGGAAATAAGGGAAAGAATAGATTTTTTTAATACGAGTTTTGTAGGATTTGATGAGGAAAGAATTGCATGCTGAAGATGGCAATACCTAGATCTATTCTTGTTTTTACGCCTAGCTAGGGGCGTTAAACGATAGCGCTTGTTGGGAGGCAACCCAATTTTATTTTTGTTCTTTGCTTTTTTCTCCTATTTAGTAATAAATAATTCATCTAGCTTCTGTTTAGATGTGGTTTTATGTTTTAATTAGTGTCTGTGCCAAGTAGAACCTTTGGGAAGACTTGGGTGAAGTCTTTATGATCTTGCTATAAAAAACAAAAACTCTTGCGCTCGGGAGAATAGCTGTCATTTTTTACAGAAGAGTTGGTTTTAGGTTGATTATTTTTTCAGAATATTAATAGACAAATTCCTCATGTCTAAAAATTTATTTCAGAATTTTTGGAGTTACAGAACTATTCGGAAGTTATAGATTGCTACAGACTGTTCTATTTTTGATAGATTCTGTTTTTCGTGTGTTGTTTGCTTATTTTGATGAATCTATGAGTAGTATCGGGGGGTATGAACCATAGAGAAGTTGGAATATAGTAGGTTTCACACCAATATAAATAAAGAATGAGTTCATTACAGTACCTTAAAGTGGTGATTTATTTTCTTATAGTAACGGAGCTCATGAGATTTTCTGTTGAAGTTTTGTGTTGTGAAGTTTTCAAGTTGTGGGTAAAGATTTTGTCGGATTTTGGGTTTCGGCAGACCCTTAAGGTTCGAACTCTGGGGTGCGCACGGAGACCACTCCTCTACCAACTCACGTCTCGTCGCCTCGCAAAGGATCTAAACTACACGAAGAACAACACAAGGGACACGAGGTTTATACTAGTTCGGGCCACCAGTGTGGTGTAATACCCTACTCTAGTTTGTGGTGTGGTGGATTGCCTCAGGGGCTGATGATGAACAATACAAAGAAAGAACTGCCTCACGAGGGGAGGAGCTCTTATGGAGGTGATGCCTCTTGGGAAGGATTGAATCTGGATCAAATCCCCTTCTACCGTGGTGGCTAGTCCTAATTATAGAGCGAGGCCCTGGTCCTCTTCCCAAATATTGAGCGGGAAGGGCGCCAACAATTGGCCATTTTGAAGGGGACCATCTAGTACACTTATCCTGACTAAAGTTGGTCCTCGCCTGCCAAAGGCTCTGATGATGACGCCGGCTTGGGCTCCACGATGACCTCCTTCCTGTTGTTCTGCTGGTCTTGGTCTTGTTGCACCGAAATGGTTGCCTTTGCTTGATACCCTTGCCTGCGCTTGCCCCCTTTGCACCAAAGAGGAAACAAGGACTCTGCGCAGGCCGGCGCCCACCTAGCGCCCGCCTGCCTTCGGTCGTCATGGCTTGCGTCATGGGCACCTCGTGAGGTACCCCGCTTTGATCTCTCCACCTCCTCGCGAGCTAGCCCGACGAGGCTGTGCCTGAGGAAGCTTCCTGTCGCCCGCCCCGCGAGGCTTGGCCCCTCGCGAGGGTCTTGAGCATGTGTCGATGAAGATGGGCTGCACTGGGCCACTCCTTGAGACACGCCGCAGGCTGCAGGCAGGCAATTCTGGGTACCCCCGTTCCCAGAACGCCGACAGTAGCACCCGGGCCCAAGGCGCGCCCGAACTTGGCTTAGCAGAGAAGCGAAGGGGCAAGTGTGAAGCGCCGCGGGCCCCAACAGCCTGCGGTCTTGGGCGCCGCGTGGCAGGTGATTGGATGTGGGCGTCCCCGCTTCCCAATGATGCCTCGACAACCGCATGACTTGACAAGTCCCTGCATGCAAAAACAAGTACATGTGATCGTGGAGGCCGATGGCTGGTCTCCTCTGGCTATATGTACAGAACGGCGCGAGCCCTTCCAGTCCGTCCCTTCGTGCTACTCTCTTCCTTCTTCTTCCTCTCCCTTGCTCCACCTTATGCCAATAGCACCAGTCCGCCGGTTTTCTGCAGAAGAGAAGGGGGAGGCCCCCCGAGAGGGTTCCATTCCGCTTCCGCCGAAGAAGCGGCATGTCCTCTGCCATGGAGGAGGGGGTGCTTGGCAGGAGGTGTCGAGGCCATGGTTCGAACGGCCGCCGCCTGGATTTCCATTGCCCTTGTACGCCCGGATTGAGGGCCCTGAATATGCGGGTGCCGAGCGACATCGCCAGAGACGCCGTCGTCGCCGGCAGATTACGGCGGTGCGCGTTGTTCCTCCTGGAGTCCATACCGAGGGCTCCTCTTGCGAGCGAGTGCTTCACACCGCCATGCCTCCTCGATCTTGGCTTCGCCTTCCTTCCTCCTTCGCCTTTGAGATCCCACCAACGGGGCCTCTTGAACTCTGGGTGCAGCACGCCGACTGCAGTACCCCTGTGACCGAAGCGGAGGTCGAGGTCGTCGCTCCGAGCATGGTCTTCTTGACCCGAGGCTGGGGCGAGATCGCCCGGGTCTGCCGATCGAAGGGGGCCCTCGTGATCCACCTGGATTACGATGGCGCCTCCCTGATGCTCTTCAAGGTCTTCAACGAAGAAGGACGCCGGATGGAGTGCTGCCCCAGAGGTAGCGGCCGGAGCTCTGGAGCGGCGAGGACCAGGCCTGCCGCCCGCCCTTCCAGCAGCTCCTCCGTTGGCAGCGGGCGCGCCGGGGGGTCCAGCGACTCTTCCGGACTCTTCCTGACTCCGGTGACGAGCGATGACAGCTACGAGCCTCCGAGCTCGCGCCGTGCCCGAAGCATGGCAGCTGCGTCAGGCCGTCGGCGCCATTGATCTAGATGGAGCTGGCGCCGGCACCTGATGGCCCACTGTTGATGATGGCGTCTGCCGTCGCGGTGCCTATAGTTAGGACTCCTTAAGATTTGCGTCTTTTGTCCCTGCAAGGAACCGAAGTACCACCCCACTGGGGTATGTAAGGCGCTAGCCATGACTTTTTGTGAATACGTATCCTTACTATGAATTGGTGTGAGATGCTCGTCCCGTCTTAGCTTAGTTCCTCCTTTCGAACCTCGCGAGGACTTGATGCTCTGCGCCGACAGGTCCCGGTCCCAAGGCAAGCTTCAGCCATCGCTGGTATGCCAGGTCGCGATGCCGTGGTCAAGGCCAGGAGGTGAGCGGCCCGAGGTCCAGTAAGAGCCCCTGAGTCACGATGCTCAGGAGGTCCCCTTTAGCGCTCAAGCATCCATCGTTTCGTGAGAAAGGAGCGCAACTTTGCCAACATGAGCTGCATGTGATGCAAGGTCGGTGTTGCGATAGCTAGTAGCTCCAGAGGATGACTTATCTCGAAGGCCCAAAGCCACTCCTTGGCGCGGCGCCTGGTCCGTGCGTCGGCAGCTGAGGAGTTGCCGAGCGAGGTCCTCGCGAGCCTCTTCCCCCTTTCCCTTACTCCCCTTCGTGCTCTACGTCCTCGGGTCCCGGCCCTCGAGCGAGCTCTGCCGTCGCTGGTATGCCAGGTCGCGATGCCGTGGACAAGGCCAGGAGGTGAGGGCTGGAGAGCCAGTAAGAGCCCGTGAGTCGCGATGCTCAGGCGCCCCCCCTTTAACGTGCAAGTGGTTCGTTCGGTCGAGAGGGAAGGAGACGCCGCAAAAGCCTCTCCCGAAGTTGCTCCTTAAAGGTATCATGCAAGCTCATCACAAGGAAAACGAGGGCTTTCGTTACAATTGCCAGCCAGCTACTGGTTGCTTGGAGGGGTGACGAGGGCACTAAGGGCCTGGTGAGGTGGCGCCTTGCAGGGTTGCCGCGGCCAGAGCTCAGCCACTCAGGTTTGTCGACGTTGCAGGGGCGGACCCATGCGCAAGCGGCGTGCCATTAAGGAGCGGCTCCATAAGTTGATGTCAATCGAGCGGGCGATTAAGTCAAGCACGTTAAGCATGAAGGAGCAAACTCATTTAGATAGATGAAGAAAAAGGCAAACACCGCTGGGTCAGGCCCGAGCGGCTTGGGGATAATGCAGCCCGAGGGGCACCCCCAACAAGGAAATCTAAAGACATGAACAAAAGGGATACATGCCGCAGGGACGGACCCACGCGGCCTGGGAATGATGCAGCCCTGGGGGCGCTCCCAGCAGAAAATGAAACTCGAAGGATGTCACCTGATGATGTTGAAGATGAAGGGATGCTGAAGTAGCTGACGATTCGCGCTGCGAAAACCTCACGAGCCCCCAGGCCCAGGAGCCTCGGGGGGCTCCGGAGGTGCTGGCGGCTCTTCAAGGGCCATCTCCATCTCTGCCAGGACCGCAAAATGCCTGACCTCCTGAGTCTCCAGAATGCTCCTCATGAGGCGCTGACGCGCAGCAGCCGCGTTCGGCAGGCCGGAAGGCATGCGAACATAACTGTGGGGTGGACCTTCACAGCGTCCCATGCATGAGGGCCAGAAGCGCTCCTGAGAGGCGGCTCGGTTGAGCCCTGGTACGTCAATGCAGACACGCAGCCCACCATCCTCGCCTGGATGGGGAGCTACGACGGGTAAGCGGCGGCTGCCACTCATGACTCTTGACTCCTGCAGCTCCTGAATGATCTCGCTGATGAACTCCCGAGGGTTTGGCCCTCCTTGCCTTGTTCCTTCCTGAGGGAAACGTGCTTTGAAGCACGCCTCCAAGTGGTGCCCAAGCGCCTCCCTCGTGATCTTGGCAAAGTCGATGGCCCTCCAGGAGAGAGCCCCCGATCCTTGCCCGAGGAGGGCGCCGGGAGCGCCTTCCTATGCGAAAGAAGGAGGCGCCCCTTGAACGGGCGCGAATCCTGAGGGGCCTGCTGCTACGTCTTGAGCTAGCGTTGTTTTCCCCGAAGAGGAGAGGATGATGCAGCAAAGTGTAGCGTAAGTATTTCCCTTAGTTTTGAGAACCAAGGTATCAATCAAGTAGGAGGCTCCTCAAAAGTCCCACGCACCTAGACAAACAAACTGAGAACTCGCAACCAACGCAATAAAGGGGTTGTCAATCCCTTCACGGTCACTTACGAAAGTGAGATCTGATAGAGATAGTATGATAAGATAAATATATTTTTGGTATTTTATAATACTAGATGACCCGATGCGCCAAATGGCGCAGAGACCCATTTGAAACCATGTACGGATTGAAAATATTTGCATTTGTTAGTAATTTTATGTTTTAAAAACACCTAGGATAACATGGCTAACCCTTTTATATATAAAAAATAAAAATGGCTTATCTTTCAAAATATATACTTAAGCATGCATTTTTTTATGTTATTTGAGTAACATGAAGGCATAATTTTAAATTTTAATTAAAACCATGAAATAAATGCAAAAGTTTGCTTAGAATAAGGATCCAACAAAATACATCATCAAGAGGTCCAAATAGTTGAGCCTGCAATTAGAAGTCCGAGTAGGTGTAAACTTGCATTCAAAAAAAGAGTAGCTATAAACATAGCCAAATGGCACGAAGACCAATTTAAACTGGGAACTAAAACCAATTATTTTGCTTAATTTAGGAGCATTTGATGTTGACTTAGAGTTGTTTGCGAAGAGGTGTATGCTATTGTAGGACTGCAGCAACACTGAATCTTTTCCAATGGTAAAAAAAGAGGAAAAAAATCCTAATCATGGAAGATTGTTTTCAAGTAGATGATAACACAAAATCAACAAAAAATTATTTTTGTGTGAACAGAAGGCTGAAAGGTTTTCATCTTATTCATAAGTCCCTTGTTTCATTGGTCACTGGCGTGCATGTTGTTGTCCTGTGATGTGTCAAACAATAATCCTTTCCACCTGCACTTCCCCTTGCACTTGTTTGTCCAAGTAACAGAAGAATTATCTGCTACAGGGGCAAAAAGATTAACGCCTTTTCCTGACTACATATATATTTGACATATGTCAACATCGAAGTAAACAATTCATGATTTGCACTGGTGCAAACATAGATGAAATAATACTCCACAAAACATGGCTTAGTTTCAAACTATTAAATCAGTAATATATACACAATTCTGATCCCATTCACACATTTTTGTAAGAGCCACACCATAATTCAATCACATTTAAATTTCTCGCTCTGATTACGCTACTATAGAACAAAGGGGACAACTCATAGGGATAATAACATCGATATGACTGTAGGAAAATAAATTAACACACATAGATATGACCACGGACAAAGCAAACTTTGGTACATAATTTATCGTAACATCTTAATGCTTGTTGCTCTCAAGTGTGAACAAAAGAAAACATATGATCCCTAAAACATTGTTAACCATTACTCCACTTCAAGTTCCAGGATAAGGTTGCTTCTTGCCGATGACTCCTTGGCCTCTCCTCCAATTGACAGGATGCTGAAGCTACACCATCGCTGATGGCCCCTTGGCTTCTCTTATCCGATTGGCAGGCTGTTGCAGCTACCAACCAAATACATCCACACGGGTTTGTAACTTTGTATGCAGCTCCCACAAGGACCTAGGCACACACAAATGGCCAGCATAGTTAGTATCAATTAACAGGGGCCAAAATAAACAGACATGCCACACACAAAAAGAATCAAACGAAATAAGCAGACATGCCACACACAAAAAGAATCAAACGACAGTTTATCACTGGAACAGAGACATAGAAGAGAGCTGAAAATACCCCATGGTTTTGTTGATGGAGGATGATAACAGCAATCTGGACGCTGCCTGGATCTCTAGATGGAGAATAGCGACAAAAAACACATGTGAGCAACCAAAAGAAAGAGAACATGGTAACTAAAATCAAAATAAGGGTGCAAACACAAAAACAATTCAAATAAAGTAGCATGGATCCTATCTCAGATATTTCCCAAGGCAATCCATATTTCAGTATCCCAAAGAGAAAGATTAGAAATGTGTCATCACAAGTAAAATCACAAGAAAATTGCTCAGTGGATGCATGGCAGCATACTACCAGCAAACGTACCCAACAACCTGAGATTAATACTCGCAATTCGAGAGCTTCCATGAAAGTTGTGAATTTATACAAACAGAAAGGTATATAGGACTTGATACTAACTTAGAATTACAAGATTCAACCAATTTTGTAAAGGAAATGGTAAAGAACCATGACCTATCATCACCTGAGAGTTCTTCCCGTGAGTAGAACAATGTTCATGCTTAGCATGCTTATTTCAGAAAGCTATCTTCGCTAGTAGTTGGTAGTAAGTTAAGAACCAATAGACTGCATTAAAGATACTTAAAAAAGGGCACGTGTTAGGTGTTTTGAATCTTGGATAAAAAGGGTTGTACGAACAATAATAATGGAGATAATCATCTTTCATATACCGGTAGATTTAGAACACATACAGTATAGTGGGATAGAAATATTGAGAGAAACAACAGCAGCAAATGCAAACTACATCTATGACCATGAGCCATAGTAGGGAAACCCATCAGGAAAATATATTAATGCAGACATGTAGTTAATTAACTTATTTGTAAGGGCCTATCCTGCAATTTAAAGGACATGTAATGAAGAGAACATATGCTGAAAGACTAACCTCAACCATCGTCATGGGCTGCGGAAATAGCTATTATAATCAGCCAAAGGAGCAAGGTGGAGCAATCGAGCAAAAGGGAGTGAGGTCCACACATTTGCAGATGAACCAATGACCAGAAACTGAAGAACGCAATAGCAGCAGCACAAATCTTCTTCATAATAAGAAAAGCAATCTTAAATCAGACAAGGATACTGATATGCAAATTTGAGGTAGAAAAATGTTCATTTTCCCAGGTAAAAACTCGCAATTGGTCTGTAAATACACTGACTAAATAGATCTGTAGATTAAACATGAGATCCTACTAACAAACACGAAATGACATTCTCTTCTAGGTTCAAATCAGCAAGGAAGTAGTAACCACCTTAATTAGAAGGGTCTCCTCAGCCTGAAGCCATACAAGTAAGGTGGCCCCTGACAAGGAGGATCTCATGCTCCATGGGTCAGTCTGGTATCCTCCATTTTTGCAAAACTACTCTGGGCCCTGGGTCTCTTTTGAAATCTACCACAACATATAATTTCATGTGCTTGTCCCTGTTCAGTTTCTACACAACATTACAACAATTTGTAACGCAGTTTATAATTTCTCCACAACATACATTTTGTATAGTATAGGAAAGTCTACAAAGAAAAATCACAATAGCCAAGTGTTCCAGCTCGAAAAGGAGATAAAATAAGTCATGCTATTCTTGCTGCAAAAACTATGGCTAGATAAGTTTTAAAGTTCAAATTTTAGTTTGTAGAGACAACTTAAGAGGCAAGTTATTAGCTATTATGCATCAGAACGGAATCTTGACTAAATAATAACTTACATAAGCTTGACTAAATAATAACTTACATAAGCACTGGACCTGTGAACACTCGCTCTCTGGGACAAATGCAGGCCAAACTAAACTGAATATTCTACATCAGAACAGAATCTTGACGACATAGGTATGAAATGGCCAAAAAGTGAACACAAATAATGTTTGTATCTTAGTATTACTACAAAGGAAAATGGAGGTACTGATCATGTGCATGCAAACATACAGTGAGTGTTTTATTTACATTCACCTTTGATTCTCCAAATATTTTATGTGCTCTCCAATAAAACAAAAATATTTGGATGGTGAATTCACAAGCGAAGGACAACTGAAGTTGCTTATGTGACATAGCGGGTATGAGTGTGATTGATGTATACATGGATTTGAGATTCCTGTATCTTTGAGCTCATCCATGATAAGATCCATAGTCTTCCATCTATGTTTTATACGGATCACCAGAACCAACGTATGCCAGAGGAACTCCATGAGCACTAAAACATAGCATGACCTGCAAGTTTCATGTTCCCTCAGATATAGTATTTCATTCAGAGCGCATCAATTGAAAAGGATAAATTCTATATAAAGTCCAGAAAAAATAAAACAGCAATAGGAGTAATCGAAGTTATATCTGTATCAATAGTAAGCCATTTTTGCTTGACTGCTATCATACTAATTGAGGATGCATTCTCCAGGGAGCAAAAAGAAAGCAAAGTAATTTTCTGAATACATTACAAACACATCGAGATAAGCAGCTCTCTTATGCACCTGGACCCAGGAGGAGCTCGAGCGGCAGCCCTGGTTCACGGCGCGGTCATCGTTGGCAAGAGGAGCATGGGCCGTAGAGATGGTTGGCTCCCTCCAACTTTCGTGTCGCCGTCAGTCAACCCGTGAGGTCAGCTCCATCGTACATTAAGAAATTATATACGTATAATGGTAAAGATAATAACATATCCAAAGTTATCTCCTTATCTGCATGTTGCTTTCAAACCTAAGACATCTTGTTTATTAGATCCACTATTGCACAGAGTTTGTAATCTGCCACTGTGTCCATACAGAGTATGGCCATGTCACGGTGCTGCACTGAAGAAATAGGAGTCAGGTGGCGCTGTGTGTGCGTGCAGTTATATGTATGCACCGGCCGCCGGGGTGCTGTGTATTAGTTGACCTGTACAATATAGACAGTTCTACTGATGGCCTAAATTGGGTACAAGTATATGTGCAAGGGAGGTGACATGCCACACCATGAGGTTTCATTTTACTGAACAATCCATAAGTAATATAATAGAGAAGTTCATATTAGCCATGACTAAACTAATGGAGAAATCTACAGCCCAGGCATTGCTCCTGCTATTTTTTCACACTTAATTCACTTCACTTTTGCAATCTCCCACAGCAAGGCCATGAACAGGAATCACACAAGGAAAATCAGCCCCAAATCATATAAGCTAATGGAGAAATCTGCCATTGTTTTGCCAACAAAATCAGAATCTACACCCAAAATCAGAAGAGTACCATAGGCATATTCCTTGTCAAACTGAGAAGAAAATTACGGAGACACATACGAGGCATCCCTGGCCTCCCGCTCCAGATCGGGAATGTAGTTTCAAGGGGATTAGAGAGAGAAACTCACGGGCATGTCTGCTGCTATACTCCTTCTGCCGAGTCGGCTCGAGCTCCTCCTGTCGAGGCCGGGTCGAGGCCTACGGGAGCCTGCAGAGCACGGGGCGAGGCGCGGCTGGCTGCTGCACCTGTCCCCCGGCGTCCTGCCGAGTCGCTCTTCGGCTCGAGGTCAAGCTAGGTGGAGACAGTGACGAGGCGGAGAAGGGGGGGGGGGGGGGGGGGGGGGGGGGGGGGCTCTGAGGTCGCTGGTTGCCGTTGACTGCATCACTTCATCACCCACCGAGTGGCCTTCTTAGCAGACACGCCCATGTGCGTCGCCTGACCCATGAACCTGAAGTGTGTGAGGCTGCAGCTTCACTGAGATCGGAGGAGCAACGGCACGAAGTAAGAGAAGAGGGCAGACTTTTCAAAGCTCCAATAACGACTGCGATGGTGGCACGCGAACGACGAGAAAGCCATGGTGATGGGCGCCTAGGCTTTGCAATTCTCTCCACCCTCTCTGCTGCCGCCGTTGATTCACCCCTCCCCTGTTGCTAAACTCTGGCTCATCCAGATCGTGGCCAACAGCTCCCCCGCCAGAGAAAGAGAACTCGGGGTGATCGATGCTGCACGAGGCAGAGGCGGAGCCGGCCGGGGCATGGGCAGAAGCGGAGCCGGACGGAGGGTGCCGATGACCGAGCGGGGGGCACTGCGGGCGGCCCGTGGGCGCGCAGCCGCTGCAAGGGCATGTGCAGGGGCACGGTCGGGAGCAGCGGAGCCTGCGTGGTGCAAGAGGAGGCGACCCAGCGTAGTGCGGGCTGGACGAAGCGGAGCCGGTGCAGGCGCGTGCGCAGGCCAGCGAACTTGGCGCGCTCGGACTTGGGCGCGTCCGTGGAGAGGTGGAGCGGAGCAGATGGGGAGGAGACGCTGGAGGAGAAAGGGGGAAAAGGCGAGGCCAGTAGGGCAGCGGCGCGAGGGGGCAGGAAGGGTTGGGGAGGGGGCGCGAGTGCGGGTCATCGGCCACGGCAAGCGGGACGGGCGGGGTGAGCGGCTGGGAAGGGGCGAGCGGGACGGGCGGGGCGGCTAGGGTTTGCTCGTGGGCTGCTGGTATTTATACCCAAAGACGAAATGACTAAAATGCCCTCGGTGGGGCACATAATTCACACGCGGTGGCACGATCGATTCAGGGCGACGTGGAGGCCTTGGTTCTGCCTACGTACCAGCTCATCCTTTATAAGGTAATAACTAGAAGAACGCCCGTGCGTTGCAACGGGGTCACATTAGGGTTAAGAGTTCAATATTAATCATGTTAATAATACATTTAATATTCTCATACATATTAAGTGACACTGGCGATCTTTTTTGTCAATTTAGTAACGGGCTCAGTTGCAACGGGCTCTTTATACATATCAGACAACTCGGTACTACTTAAACTACAACTATGGCTATCAATATTTTTTTGTCAATTTAGCTCAGCAATAGTGCCTGGCTTAATAGACTGCTTTGCATTCACCCCCTCAGAAGACAGAGAGCAAGCTAGCAAGCACGCACGCGTCCAACCCCGCCGCTGCATGCGCTGGCAGAAGGTGAGGCAGCAAGGGAGACTGCACATTGAAGCTGTCCATGCAAGGCTGGAGGTGCTGGGCCGGCGACGGCGGTGTCGGGACGGCGCTTGATTCATTCCAGTGGCGTGGAGCTTGGGGCGGCAACGCGGCGATAGCTAGTGCTCGGGGATGGGGGTTTGGGGCGGGGGCAGTCGACCCGATGGCTGGCGAAGTTAACGGGCTCGGGCGGCTGGAAATTCGGCGGGTGGCGGTGGCACAGCGCGAGGATGGGACAGACGGAAAACCTAGCGGGCGTTCAACTACCAATACCCACGCCTTTTTTAGGGGAATTGCTTGTGAAAATAACGTGTGACGACGACTTAGCGAGCGGATCCCCTTAAAAAAGACATAGCGAGCAGATTCCCTTAAAACTGGTAGGAATGGATACGATTGATGACGTTGATAAATAGTGGTGAATGTTGACCTAATTTACTATCATCATGCATGGAAATGAATCATCAAGAAAAAGAATACTTCCTATTAATACACTCATAGGAAGCTTCCTAATCTCTGCTACCAAACAGTTTCTGCCCAAACAAGGAAGGAAAGTTATGGACGTGATTCAAAAGGAAACAAACGTTATGAAGATTAATTAATTTAGATTTGATCTTTAGAGATTGATTGTGATTGATTCTTTTACATAAAGACATTACTAAATAATTTGCGTCGGTATGGAAAGTTCTGATCCGTTCAGTTTTTTTCGTTGTGTGAGAGGGTGAAGTGAAAATAAACCGATGAAGTGGGGGAGGCGACGAAAAAAATCTACGACGGTTAACCAACGAAAAAAAACCGGACGAAAGTGGTGGGACGAAAAAAAAACCTGGAAGCGAGACTACCAACTGCTCCATTAGGAGTAGAGATAGATGCAGAAAATAAAGATGCAAATAAAAGTAAATTGAAAGCAAATATGATAAGAGATAGACCCGGGGGCCATATGTTTCACTAGAGGCTTCTCTCGAGATAGCATAAGTATTACGGTGGGTGAACAAATTATTGTCGAGCAATTGATAGAAAAGCGCATAGTTATGAGATTATCTAGGCATGATCATGTATATAGGCATCACGTCCATAACAAGTAGACCGACTCCTGCCTGCATCTACTACTATTACTCCACACATCGACCGACTCCTGCCTGCATCTAGAGTATTAAGTTCATAAGAATAGAGTAACGCATTAAGCAAGATGACATGATGTAGACGGATAAACTCATGCAATATGATATAAACCCCATCTTGTTATCCTCGATGGCAACAATACAATATGTGTCTTGCAACCCTTTCTGTCACTGGGTAAGATCACCGCAAGATTGAACCCAAAGCTAAACACTTCTCCCATGGCTAGAAAGATCAATCTAGTATGCCGAACCAAACTGATAATTCGAAGAGACTTGCAAAGATAACTCAATCATGCATAAAAGAATTCAGAGAGGATTCCAATATTATTCATAGATAAACTTGATCATAAACCCACAATTCATCGGATCTCGACAAACACACCGCAAAAAGAGATTACATCGAATAGATCTCCACAAGAGAGGGGGAGAACATTGTATTGAGATCCAAAAAGAGAGAAGAAGCCATCTAGCTAATAACTATGGACCCGTATATCTGTGGTAAACTACTCACAACTCATCGGAGAGGCTATGGTGTTGATGTAGAAGCCCTCAGTGATCGATTCCCCCTCCGGCAGAGTGCCAGCGAAGGCTCCAAGATGGGATCTCGCGGATACAGAAGGTTACGGTGGTGGAAATTGTGTTTCGTGGTGCTCCTCGATGTTTTCGGGGTCCGTAGATATATATAGGAGGAAGAAGTACGTCGGTGGACGCTCCAGGGGCCCACGAGACAGGGGGCGCGCCCTATAGGGGGGCGCCCTCCTATCTCGTGGGGCCCTCGGACCTTTCTTGACTTGCACTCCAGGCTCTCCGGATCAGATTTGTTCCAAAAATAATGCTCCCGAAGGTTTCATTCCGTTTGGACTCCGTTTGATATTCCTTTTCTTCGAAATACTGAAAGAGGCAAAAAAACAACAATATGGGTTGGGCCTCCAGTTAGTAGGTTAGTCCCAAAAATGATATAAATGTGTAGAATAAAGCCCATAAACATCCAAAAGGGGTAATATAATAGCATGGAACAATCAAAAATTATAGATACGTTGGAGACGTATCAAGCATCCCCAAGCTTAATTCCTGCTCATCCTCGAGTAGGTAAATGATAAAAAAAGAATTTTTGATGTGGAATGCTACCTAGCATAATTCATAATGTAATTTTCTTTCATTGTGGCATGAATGTTCAGATCCAAATGAATACAAAATAAAAGTTCATAAAGACATAAGAAATAGTAATACTTCAAGCATACTAATCTAGGTAATCGTGTCTTCTCAAAATAACATGGCTAAAGAAAGTTATCCCTACAAAATCATATAGTCTGGCTGTTGCTCTATCTTCATCACACAAAGTATTTAATCATGCACAACCTCGATGACAAGCCAAGCAATTGTTTCATACTTTAATAATCTCAAACTCTTTCAACTTTCACGCAATACATGAGCGTGAGCCATGCACATAACACTATATGTGGAATAGAATGGTGGTTGTGGAGAAGACAAAAAGGAGAAGATAGTCTCATATTAACTAGGCGTATCAACGGACTATGGAGATGCCCATTAATAGATATCAATGTGAGTGAGTAGGGATTGTCATGCAACGGATGCACTAGAGCTATAAATATATGAAAGCTCAACAAAAGAAACTAAGTGGGTGTGCATCCAACTCGCTTGCTCATGAAGACCTAGGGCACTTTTGCGGATGCCCATCATTGGAATATACAAGCCAAGTTCTATAATGAAAAATTCCCACTAGTATATGAAAGTGACAACATATGAGACTCTCTATCATGAAGATCATGGTGCTATTTTGAAGCACAAGTGTGAAAAAGGAGATAGTAGCATTGTCCCTTCTCTCTTTTTCTCTCATTTTATTTTTTTCTTTTTCTTTTTCTCTTTTTTTTCTTTGGCCTTTTTTTCTTTTTTTTTCTTTTTGGCCTTTCTCTTTTTTTCTTTTTTTTCTTTTCTCTTTTTTTTGTAAAGTCCGAAGTCTCATCCCGACTTGTGGGGGAATCATAGCCTTCATCATCCTTTCGTCACGAGGACAATGCTCTAATAATGAAGATCATCACACTTTTATGGATTTACAACTCAAAGCTAGAACAAGATATGACTCTATATGAATGCCTCCGGCGGTGTACCGGGATATGCAATGACTCAAGAGCGACATGTGTGAAAATTATGAAGGTGGCCTTGCCACAAATACAATGTCAACTACATGATCATGCAAAGAGCAATATGACAAAAGTAATGTGTGTCATATGAACGGAACGGTAGAAAGTTGCATGGCAATATATCTCGGAATGGCTATGGAAATGCCATAATAGGTAGGTATGGTGGTGTAACACCCTCGATGCGGCTATATCTCCCACGTGTCGAAGCACGACTTAGAGGCATAACCGCATTGAAAGCAATGTCGCAAGTGAGGTAATCTTCACACAACCCATGTAATACATAAGGGAAAGAGATAAATAGTTGGCTTATAATCGCCACTTCACACAATTACATGAATAAAGCATTACATCATCCAGATACAATCAAGGTCCGACTACGGAACCAAAATAAAAGAAGAACCCCAAATGCGACAAAGGTCCCCGATCGACCCCAACTGGGCTCCACTACTGATCAACTAGAACGAAACAACACAAAGGGCAAGATCTTCATCGAGCTCCTCCTTGAGCTTGGTTACGTCATCTCCACGGTAACATAGGCACCTGCAAACTGGTTTTGGAAGTATCTGTGAGCCACGGGGACTCAGCAATCTCGCACCCGCGAGATCAAGACTATTTAAGCTTATAGGAAGGATGGAGTAATGAGGTGGAGCTGCAGCAAGCGACTAGCATATATGGTGGCTAACATACGCAAATGAGAGCGAGAAGAGAAGGCAAAGCACGGTCGATAAAAGTATGATCAAGAAGTGATCCTATAGCAACCTACGTCAAGCATAACTCCAACACCGTGTTCACTTCCCGGACTCCACCGGAAAGAGACCATCACGGTTACACACGCGGTTGATGTATTTTAAATAAGGTCAACTTCGGGTTTTCTACAACCGGACGTTAACAAATTCCCATCTGCCCATAACCGCGGGCACGGCTTTCGAAAGATAATACCCTGCAGGGGTGTCCCAACTTAGCCCATGACAAGCTCTCACGGTCAACAAAGGAATAGACCTCCACCCGAGACACTCCGATCAGACTCGATATCTCGGTACAACAAGACATTTCGACAGGGTAAAACTAAACCAGCAACACCGCCCGAATGTGCCGACAAATCCCGATAGGAGCTGCACATATCTCTTTCTCAGGGCACACTCAGATGAGTCTAGCTACGAGTAAAACCAACCCTCAAGTTTCCCCGAGGTGGCCCCGCAGGCAGCTTAGTTCGGACCAACACTCAGAGGAGCACTGGCCCGGGGGGGTTAGAATAAAGATGACCCTTGAGTCTGCAGAACCCAAGGGAAGGTGGTAGGTTGTTAGTGCAAATGGTAAAACCAATGTTGGGCATTGCTGGAGGAGCTTTACTTAAGGCGAACTGTCAAGGGGTTCCCATTATAGCCCAACCGCGTAAGGGACGCAAAATCCGGGAACATAACACCGATATGACGGAAACTAGGGCGGCAAGAGTGGAACAAAACACCAGGCATAAGGCCAAGCCTTCCACCCTTTACCAGTATATAGATGCATTAATTAAATAAGATATATTGTGATATCCCAACAAGTAACATGTTCCAACAAGGAACAAACTTCAATCTTCACCTGCAACTAACAACGCTATAAGAGGGCTGAGCAAAGCGGTAACATAGCCAATCAACGGTTTGCTAGGACATGGTGGGTTAGAGGTTTGACATGGCAATTTGGGAGGCTGACAAGCAAATGGTAGGCGTCGTAGCATTGGCATGGCAAAAGAGCGAGCCAACTAGCATAGCAAAGATAGTAGTGATTTCGAGGGTATGATCATCTTGCCTGAGATCCCGCAAGGAAGAAGAACGAGTCCATGAAGAAGACAAACGGACGTAGACGAACGGATCCTCACAACCTCGACGTTATCGGAACCAACCCGAAGGAGCAACACCGGGAAGAAGCAAACAACATAGTAAACAAACATCACATAAACATGGCATGACGCACAATCAAGTATGATGCATGTCCGGTTTAATGAGGCATGGCATGGCAAAGTGCAACAAACAATACTACAAGTTAAGTGGAGCTCAATATGCAACGAGGTACATGTTGACGGAACACCACATCAATTATTTAGTTATCTCTCGTTTAAGCTACCCAACAATATTAACTGTTGTTAAACATGGCAAGAGGTGAAGCATAATATAAACTATACCATCTAAACAATTTAAATGGGGCCGGATATAAAAACAACAAATCTGGTAAATCCCCATATGCATTTAGCAATTTAATGCAACAACAAGTTTAAACATTTTAAATGTTGTTATCATGATGCGGATGACATATACAAGTTTTATGCAATTTTATGAAAATGTTGACATGAGCATGTTATGAAGCATTTGGTCACCATGGCGGAACAAAAAGGGTGCCACGGCGGCGAAACAAAAATGGTGCCACGGCAACATTCCGGTCCCGGTAACTCATGGAGATACCGGTGCAAAAGGAGGCGTGCGGATGTGCGCAACATGCTAGAGATGGTGGGGTGCTCCCGACTACCGGGTTCCCATGGGTTAGTGGCATGGAAAACGAGTGACAATTCGAACACGGTGCAAACGGTGCATCTCATACATGCAAGGGCATCTCATCGCGGTCGTCGTCTCGGGGTTATACCTTGAAGCGTGCATTCGGGGCGGAACGCGTTCGTAGTGGAAGTAGTCGTTCACGGAGCGGTCGTCGTTGGAAGTAGAGGAAGTAGTCGTTCAAGCGTCCGATGGTAATAGTACTCGGTCGTTTCGAAGAGGTACTTGGGGTCATTCGAACTTGCCGATATCGTCATCTCGAAGGGGTACTTGACGTTCTTAGCGATTCCGAAGACGAGGTAGAGGTACACTTGTTGTAGGGGTACTTGTCGGATCCACGGCGACGGTAGAGGTACAAATGTTCTCGTGGTACTTGTCGGTCCAGTCTTGGTGTAGATGTACATCGCAAACGTAGTGGTACTCGCGGACTTCGGCGCCGGTAGTCGTACACGGTTCGTAGGGGTACTTGGCGTTCTTGGTGATTCCGAAGAAGGCGGTAGATGTACTCGGCGAATCCACAAGGCGTGCACGGGTCGAAGTGGAACTCTAATCCACGGGTCTGACTTGGCATGCAACAAGCACGGCGCGATGGGCATGAAGGGCGGCGCTGGTTCTCTGCTCCAACGAAGCAGAACGACGGGCGAGCGGGCGGCCGACCTGGTGTCTTAGAGCAGCGTGGAAAGGCGGTGGTGAGCGACTGGATCGGAGGCAGAGGAGGTCACGGGAAGCTGGTCCGGCGGGATCCGGGCGAAGGAGGGCCGACCTGGGCGCAGGTCGCCGGATCGGGAGGCGATGGGCCTCGGCAGACCCGAGCAGAGCCAGGAGGAGGAGGTCGCGGGCGACGAGAGGGTGCAGTAGTTGCTGTTGCTGTCGGTGGCGACAAACTTGGAGGCGGGGCGGCGTGCAGAGCTGCGTGAAGGAGAGGCGGGGCCATGGTAGGCCTCGTTGGCGGCGGAGCTAGGCTTCACCGGAGCAGGGGGGCCTCGGGCGTCATGGGGCGGCGCTTGGAGCTCGGGGCAGAGGAGGTGGAGAGGCGCGGGACGAGGGCGAGGCAGGAGGTCGCGCGAGGTGGAGGAGGAAGGGCGAGGCCGCGGCGCTGAGGAGGTGGTGGTGCTCGCGGGTGGACGAAGCAGGGAGGCGCGATGGAGGTCGTCGGCGCGGAGAAGGAGAGCGAGGGAGATGAGATCGGGCAAGGAGGGAGGAGAGGGGATCGAGGGGAGCGGCCGCGAGAGGATCGGGCGCAGGGAGCTCGTCTCCCTGCTCGATGCGTGTGTAGGCGGCGCTGGCAGGGAACGAGGGGAGAGATGGGGTGCGGGCGCTGCGGCTAGGGTTAGAGGGGCACCGGCTGGGCCTTGGGCCGGCTTAGGTTGCAGGCTGCTGGGCTCTCTCTCTCTCCCTCACTAAAGAAAATAAAAACAAAACAGAGATAGGAAAGAAAAGAAAGAGGGGTTAGGGGAAGAAGTAGGACATGGGGATAAATTTTCCGGACTCGTAAAAATGAGTTTGTTCCGAGAAAAATAGAAAGGCCAAGATTGAAAGATTAAATTCAAACTCATTTGAATTAAATTCAAATGATTTGAATAGGAAGTGAGGTTTGGGAAGGTCCAAAAATATTTGGATTTTTGGTGGAGCTCCGGAAAATGATGAAAGAATAAATGGCAAAGTTGGAGACCAAACTTGAAGCAGAAAAGGAACGAAATTATTTTGTAAGTGTGTTTTGGTGATTCCGAAATAGTGGAATATTTAATATAGCTCCCTAATATTGGAGGATATGTTATAAAGAGAAGTCACCATGTGAGTCCCTTGATTTAAATAGATCAAAAGATCTATGCAATTTATTTAGTTGAGGTTTTAAAAATTAATGATATGATGGCATGCACATGATGCAAGGATGAATGTAACAAATAAAACAAATCACACGACGAAACCCGGAATAGCTGGAAGTCTTCTGGAGCGTCGGTCTCGGGGCGTTACAACACTCCACCACTACGAGAGGATCTCGTCCCGAGATCTAGAATGGCACCGGAGGGACAAACGGAGGAGAAAGAGAAGAGGTAAACTAAGATGCTTCTTTGACCAATGAGTGAAACCAAAGAACCTTGAGAGGTTGAACAAATTGAAAGAAAGAATACAAAGGAGATGAACGAGATTGCAAACAATCCGTTAGAAAGAGGAACAAGGAACATTACGAGAACTTGAAGGTTGCAAAGACATGAATCAAGAGTTTAATGGACAAGATAGAATTCGAAACCACTCCGGTTAAAACAAGATGAGAGGGGAAGAATTCGGGCAGTACTCCGGTTGAACATGGAAGGAATAGAACATGAACTTGAGAAGATGGGATGTTACTTGATGAAATCAACGACACACTGCCTCCGGAACTATTGAAAGAATGGCACAATGGGTAAGAAGGATTTCAGACAGCTCTCCAGTTGAGGAAGGAGGGAAAACTTGATAAGATTAGAGAACTCGAATGAAAACACGACACTCCGGTTAAATGGATAAGCAAGAAAAGAACACGATCCTCACGAATCGAGATGGTGAGTGAAAAGAGCAACGTCACAATGCCTCCGAAAGAAATAATAGAAGATATATCATTGGAATAACAGAATGGAGGAGGAAATGGCAACTTCTGCCACAAATGAGCTTGGAAAGCATCCTTCCAAGAAGGATTACAACGGGGTTGTTGGAAAACCAACAACGAAACGAACAAGCTTGTAGTGGGCTTATGGAAAACATCTCAAAATTATGAGGTGACAACCGGCCACTAACGGAAACAATTGCTTGCTTAGATCAACGAAGAGATGAAAACTTCTTCCACCAAGATGATAAAGAGATAACTTGGATCATTGGCAAGCACCACAAATAGCAACATTCCCAATGGAAGGCTTTTAGGTGAAATATGACACAAGATAACTCCAACAACGAGGTTGATGGATTTAAAAATAACTCATTCTTAACAACATGTGAATCATGGAACATGAACTCAAATTATCGAGAATGACATAATACCACCTCCAAAATATGGTAGAAAGAATTGCACTCCGGATTACCATATGAAGAAAGCTTGAGCTCCTTAGGAAAGAATCTCGATGAAAACTTTGAGAAGGAATTAAATCCTTGATGAACCATCATGTAGAACCTCCATGAAGAACTCCGGTAAACAAAAGGAATGAAAAGAAAGAGAAATTGAAAACACAAGGTGAATCCTTGCAATGATTTAGATGGACCTCCATGATAATTAGAGCTTGGAACTCCGGGAAAAAGAGAAGATGAAACAAATGAAACCGAGAATTTTAAGGGCCTCCGGAATAAAGAATTAATCACTTGGATGAACAAGAATAAGAATTATGTTATGCTTATCCTTCACCAATTAAATTGACGACAATCAACGGATTTGGCATACTACTTATTCTCGTAGAAAGGATTAAAAGAGATATAGCGTAAACTTGAGAAGGTCTTCAACGAACCACCGGTAGGATTGGAACAACAAATGAATTGATATGATGAACAAGGAAGAGAGATCTTGAAAGAACCACCGTAAGAATTGAAAATGAACATAGCAAAGGCACGATTCACCGGGAAGAATTGGAAAACAAATGAAGATGCTTGAGGGGATTTAGATACATGAAAACAAAGAGATCATGAACTGATTAGAGGATATTTGAACGATTCACTGGTAAGATTTGGAGAACGATAGCTACACGCTGAGAATGAAGAATTACTGAATGATGGACTTCGTAGAAAAAACTGAGAAGCACTCATGAATATGGTCCTGATGGTAGAAAAGATTCTCACAATCGAAAACAATTATGAGAGGATGGCAACAAGCTAGCACCATGAATCTTGAAGAGAATAGAGCAGATTAAAGAGAAACTCTTCTTTGGTCTTCAAATGATGAGAATGACAACGAGAAACACCACCAAGAATTATTGAGGCACACCGGAAGAATCAAAAGCGAAGAGGTTAAGCCAACTATGAAAAGAATTTGAAAGATCTTGGAGAAAAGCATTTGACTGATGATAACTCATTCTTACGTCAAACTTGGAGAAGAATTTAGGATAGCTCTGGGAAAATAGAAGAGTCAGGTAAGATCCTGGGAAAAGACCTGTGGGTTAGGGCCACTCAAAAGAACACCGTTGAAAAGATTTAAAAGAGATGTTGCACCAGTTGAATTAAATGACTTGAATGAGATACCAATCTCGAAAGAGCTTGAACGAATGCAGAGTGGAAACACGAATCTTTGAGATATTTTGAGCACTTCGGAATAACAAATAGCGAGAAGTAGAATGATAATGAGGTGCACCGGTATGAGAAGACATTGAAATGAGGAAAAAGGTATGATCAACAAAACTTGACTTGAATCCACCGGAGAAGAGAAAGGAATGAGGAATGACAAACTAGTAGAACATCTTCTTGAGAACCACCGGGTAAGAACATTGACGGAAAAGAATGGAGAAACTTCCCATCAATAAAATGGATACTTGAAGAAGAAATCTTAGTCCTTGAAGAAAAACAAAAGGGAGGGAGGGTGGGAAAAACAAAGGCAACTTGGAGACGGATGAAACAAACACCGTTGAGAAGAAGTGATAATTGATCTTGTGAATGTTGAAATGATCGGAACCACTTGGAGAGAAAACACGCCGGTTGAAAAGGATTAACATAACAACATCAATGATCATGAAGGATTGGTATTTACATCGGAGTATGAGAACACCATTTAAGAAAGGTATGGAATCAACATTTGACTTCGAAGCAACTCGAATACCACAACTCAAAACAAAACAAAGGATTGGCTTGCAGAATAAGCCGGAACAAACATATGATAGAGATTTCGTCCGAAGTTTTCGTGGTGGGGCCTACACGGGCTCGATCGTACAGCACCATCATGTACAAGGCAGTGCACATGACATACGAAGCGTCCCCGAGTCGGCATAGCCAAGGACTCTTTAAGACACAACGAGACCACTGTAAAATCGACCGTGAATAGGCGGACCACTAGACGTCGAACCCCAATTTCATATCATACATCCGTCGGAAAGATATCCTAAGAGCTACTTGAATTCCCACCTATGAAACTCCCGAAATTTTCCGGTTATGCAATCAGGTGTTGGGGATACAGGGGAAGCATAATATCTCACCCAAAACTAACAAATCCTACATCCAGCTGTATCCATCCTTCAACACATAACCAAGAAACCTTCGGAAATCGTCTACCTCAACCTTCGAAAAGCATCCGTTATACAAGTCATGGCAATACTCCCGTACTCACCTCAGTACTGGGTTATCGGGGTTATCTCACCAACAACTGCATAAAAGAGATTTTCGATGTCGGCGTACTAAACTCAGGTATTCCAGAACTGCAACGATAAAATTATGACGACAACACCTCAGAGCTCAACTCCCCGGGACACTTCCACTAAACCCCTGACAGGAGGCACCAAGACAATGTTCTCATCATAAAACCATCGGAACGATTCCAAGATACCCGCGTGATCCTAAAATTTTTTAGTGAAATTTGAGAAGAGAAGAGTCAAAACTCTACGTCAGGATGCCTTACCAGAGCGATGAAGAGACTGGGGAGTAAAAAGAATTCCTAACTCTCCGATATATATAATCCTAAATGACTCAAAATATTTTTCTAGACACAACTCGGCCGCTAAAAACGATCAAGCAGTGGGGCTCCTAAGGTCGGGGAAGGCTCTGATTACCAACTTGTAACGCCCTCGATGCGGCTATATCTCCCACGTGTCGAAGCACGACTTAGAGGCATAACCGCATTGAAAGCAATGTCGCAAGTGAGGTAATCTTCACACAACCCATGTAATACATAAGGGAAAGAGATACATAGTTGGCTTACAATCGCCACTTCACACAATTACATGAATAAAGCATTACATCATCCAGATACAATCAAGGTCCGACTACGGAACCAAAATAAAAGAAGAACCCCAAATGCGACAAAGGTCCCCGATCGACCCCAACTGGGCTCCACTACTGATCAACTAGAACGAAACAACACAAAGGGCAAGATCTTCATCGAGCTCCTCCTTGAGCTTGGTTGCGTCATCTGCACGGTAACATAGGCACCTGCAAACTGGTTTTGGAAGTATCTGTGAGCCACGGGGACTCAGCAATCTCGCACCCGCGAGATCAAGACTATTTAAGCTTATAGGAAGGATGGAGTAATGAGGTGGAGCTGCAGCAAGCGACTAGCATATATGGTGGCTAACATACGCAAATGAGAGCGAGAAGAGAAGGCAAAGCACGGTCGATAAAAGTATGATCAAGAAGTGATCCTATAGCAACCTACGTCAAGCATAACTCCAACACCGTGTTCACTTCCCGGACTCCGCCGGAAAGAGACCATCACGGTTACACACGCGGTTGATGTATTTTAATTAAGGTCAACTTCGGGTTTTCTACAACCGGACGTTAACAAATTCCCATCTGCCCATAACCGCGGGCACGGCTTTCGAAAGATAATACCCTGCAGGGGTGTCCCAACTTAGCCCATGACAAGCTCTCACGGTCAACGAAGGAATAGACCTCCACCCGAGACATTCCGATCAGACTCGGTATCCCGGTACAACAAGACATTTCGACAGGGTAAAACTAAACCAGCAACACCGCCCGAATGTGCCGACAAATCCCGATAGGAGCTGCACATATCTCTTTCTCAGGGCACACTCAGATGAGCAAGCTACGAGTAAAACCAAACCCTCAAGTTTCCCCGAGGTGGCCCCGCAGGCAGCTCAGTTCGGACCAACACTCAGAGGAGCACTGGCCCGGGGGGGTTAGAATAAAGATGACCCTTGAGTCTGCAGAACCCAAGGGAAGGTGGTAGGTTGTTAGTGCAAATGGTAAAACCAATGTTGGGCATTGCTGGAGGAGCTTTACTTAAGGCGAACTGTCAAGGGGTTCCCATTATAGCCCAACCGCGTAAGGGACGCAAAATCCGGGAACATAACACCGATATGACGGAAACTAGGGCGGCAAGAGTGGAACAAAACACCAGGCATAAGGCCGAGCCTTCCACCCTTTACCAAGTATATAGATGCATTAATTAAATAAGATATATTGTGATATCCCAACAAGTAAACATGTTCCAACAAGGAACAACATCTCCATTCCAAAGGAAAACTCATCTTCACCTGCAACTAACAACGCTATAAGAGGGGCTGAGCAAAGCGGTAACATAGCCAATCAACGGTTTGCTAGGACATGGTGGGTTAGAGGTTTGACATGGCAATTTGGGAGGCTGACAAGCAAATGGTAGGCGTCGTAGCATTGGCATGGCAAAAGAGCGAGCCAACTAGCATAGCAAAGATAGTAGTGATTTCGAGGGTATGATCATCTTGCCTGAGATCCCGCAAGGAAGAAGAACGAGTCCATGAAGAAGACAAACGGACGTAGACGAACGGATCCTCACAACCTCGACGTTAACCGGAACCAACCCGAAGGAAGCAACACCGGAAGAAGCAAACAACATAGTAAACAACATCACATAAACATGGCATGACGCACAATCAAGTATGATGCATGTCCGGTTTAATGAGGCATGGCATGGCAAAGTGCAACAAACAATACTACAAGCTAAGTGGAGCTCAATATGCAACGAGGTGCATGTTGACGGAACACCACATCAATTATTTAGTTATCTCTCGTTTAAGCTACCCAACAATATTAACTGTTGTTAAACATGGCAAGAGGTGAAGCATAATATAAACTATACCATCTAAACAATTTAAATGGGGCCGGATATAAAAACAACAAATCCGGTAAATCCCCATATGCATTTAGCAATTTAATGCAACAACAAGTTTAAACATTTTAAATGTTGTTATCATGATGCGGATGACATATACAAGTTTTATTCAATTTTATGAAAATGTTGACATGAGCATGTTATGAAGCATTTGGTCACCATGGCGGAACAAAAGGGTGCCACGGCGGCGAAACAAAAATGGTGCCACGGCAACATTCCGGTCCCGGTAACTCATGGAGATACCGGTGCAAAAGGAGGCGTGCGGATGTGCGCAACATGCTAGAGATGGTGGGGTGCTCCCGACTACCGGGTTCCCACGGGTTAGTGGCATGGAAAACGAGTGACAATTCGAACACGGTGCAAACGGTGCATCTCATACATGCAAGGGCATCTCATCGCGGTCGTCGTCTCGGGGTTATACCTTGAAGCGTGCATTCGGGGCGGAACGCGTTCGTAGTGGAAGTAGTCGTTCACGGAGCGGTCGTCGTTGGAAGTAGAGGAAGTAGTCGTTCAAGCGTCCGATGGTAATAGTACTCGGTCGTTTCGAAGAGGTACTTGGGGTCATTCGAACTTGCCGATCTCGTCATCTCGAAGGGGTACTTGACGTTCTTAGCGATTCCGAAGACGAGGTAGATGTACACTTGTTGTAGGGGTACTTGTCGGATCCACGGCGACGGTAGAGGTACAAATGTTCTCGCGGTACTTGTCGGTCCAGTCTTGGTGTAGATGTACATCGCAAACGTAGTGGTACTCGCGGACTTCGGCGCCGGTAGTCGTACACGGTTCGTAGGGGTACTTGGCATTCTTGGTGATTCCGAAGAAGGCGGTAGATGTACTCGGCGAATCCACAAGGCGTGCACGGGTCGAAGTGGAACTCTTGACAAAATCCACGGGACTGACTTGGCATGCAACAAGCACGGCGCGATGGGCATGAAGGGCGGCGCTGGTTCTCTGCTCCAACGAAGCAGAACGACGGGCGAGCGGGCGGCCGACCTGGTGTCTTAGAGCAGCGTGGAAAGGCGGTGGTGAGCGACCGGATCAGAGGCAGAGGAGGTCACGGGAAGCTGGTCCGGCGGGATCCGGGCGAAGGAGGGCCGACCTGGGCACAGGTCGCCGGATCGGGAGGCGATGGGCCTCGGCAGACCCGAGCAGAGCCAGGAGGAGGAGGTCGCGGGCGACGGGAGGGTGCAGTAGTTGCTGTTGCTGTCAGTGGCGACGAACTTGGAGGCGGGGCGGCGTGCAGAGCTGCGTGAAGGAGAGGCGGGGCCATGGTAGGCCTCGTTGGCGGCGGAGCTAGGCTTCACCGGAGCAGGGGGGCCTCGGGCGTCATGGGGCGGCACTTGGAGCTCGGGGCAGAGGAGGTGGAGAGGCGCGGGACGAGGACGAGGCAGGAGGTCGCGCGAGGTGGAGGAGGAAGGGCGAGGCCGCGGCGCTGAGGAGGTGGTGGTGCTCGCGGGCGGACGAAGCAGGGAGGCGCGATGGAGGTCGTCGGTGCGGAGAAGGAGAGCGAGGGAGATGAGATCGGGCAAGGAGGGAGGAGAGGGGATCGAGGGGAGCGGCCGCGAGAGGATCGGGCGCAGGGAGCTCGTCTCCCTGCTCGATGCGTGTGTAGGCGGCGCTGGCAGGGAACGAGGGGAGAGATGGGGTGCGGGCGCTGCGGCTAGGGTTAGAGGGGCACCGGCTGGGCCTTGGGCCGGCTTAGGTTGCAGGCTGCTGGGCTCTCTCTCTCTCCCTCACTAAAGAAAATAAAAACAAAACAGAGATAGGAAAGAAAAGAAAGAGGGGTTAGGGGAAGAAGTAGGACATGGGGATAATTTTTCCGGAGTCGCAAAAATGAGTTTGTTCCGAGAAAAATAGAAAGGCCAAGATTGAAAGATTAAATTCAAACTCATTTGAATTAAATTCAAATGATTTGAATAGGAAGTGAGGTTTGGGAAGGTCCAAAAATGTTTGGATTTTTGGTGGAGCTCCGGAAAATGATGAAAGAATAAATGGCAAAGTTGGAGACCAAACTTGAAGCAGAAAAGGAACGAAATTATTTTGTAAGTGTGTTTTGGTGATTCCGAAATAGTGGAATATTTAATATAGCTCCCTAATATTGGAGGATATGTTATAAAGAGAAGTCACCATGTGAGTCCCTCGATTTAAATAGATCAAAAGATCTATGCAATTTATTTAGTTGAGGTTTTAAAAATTAATGATATGATGGCATGCACATGATGCAAGGATGAATGCAACAAATAAAACAAATCACACGACGAAACCCGGAATAGCTGGAAGTCTTCTGGAGCGTCGGTCTCGGGGCGTTACAGGTGGTTGTTTTGAGGAAGGTAAATAAAGGGTTTATGATACCGCCAAAAGTTGCGCGGTACAAAAGAGGCTAGCAATGGTGGAAGGGTGAAAGGGTGCGTATAATCCATGGACTCAACATTAATCAAAAGAACTCATATACTTGTTGCAAAAATTTAGAAGTCATCAAAAATCAAAGCACTATGCGCATGCTCCTAGGGGGATAGATTGGTAGGAAAAGACCATCGCTCGTCCCCGACCGCCACTCATAAGGAAGACAATCAATAAATAAAATTGTGCTCCAACTTCATCACAAAGCGGTTCACCATACGTGCATGCTACGGGAATCACAAACTTCAACACAAGCATTATTTAAATTCATAACCACCCAACTAGCATGACTTTAATATCACTACCTCCATATCTCAAAACAATTATCAAGTATCAAGTTGATCATAGCATCCAATTCACTTCCTATGATAGTTTTTATTATACCCAACTTGGATGCTCATCATTCTAGGACCAACTTTGTAACAATAGCAAATACCATGCTGTTCTAAAACACTCTCAAAATAATATAAGTGAAGCATGAGAGACTAGCAATTTCTTCAAAATTAAGACACCACCGTCGTGCTCTAAAAGATATAAGTGAAGCACTAGAGCAAAAACTATCAAGCTCAAAAGATATAAGTGAAGCACATAGAGTATTCTAGCAAATTCTAATCAAATAGGCTTCTCCCAAAAGGTGTGTACAGCAAGGATGATTGTGGTAAACTAAAAAGCAAAGACTAATATAATACACGACGCTCCAAGAAAAACACATATCATGTGGCGAATAAAAGTATAGCTCCAAGTAAAGTTACCAATGAACGAAGTCGAAAGAGGGGATGCCTTCCCGGGGCATCCCCAAGCTTAGGATTTTGGCTACTCTTGATATCTTGGGGTGCCATGGGCATCCCCAAGCTTAGGCTCTTGCCACCCTTTATTCCATAGTCCATAAAGGCTTTACCCAAAACTTGAAAACTTCACAACACCAAACTCAACAGAAAATCTTATAAGCTCCGTTAGTGAAAGAAAACAAAACCACCACATAAGGTACTGCAATGAACTCATTCTTTATTTATTTTGGTGTTAAACCTACTGTATTCCAACTTCCTTATGGTTCATATACTAATTTACTAGCCATAGATGCATTGAAATAAGCAAACAACACACGAAAAACAGAATCTGTCAAAAACAGAACAGTCTGTAGCAATCTGTAACTAACGCAAACTTATGGAACTCTAAAACTCCTACCAAAATTGGACGTACTGGAAAGTTTGTCTATTGATCAGCAACAAAAAGAATCAATGCAAAAGCACGTTTCTGTGATTTATTGAATTTTTTCTCTTGAGCACAAAGTTTCTGTTTTTCAGCAGAATCAAATCAACTATCATCGTAGGTTATCCTATAGGTTCTACTTGGCACAAAAACTAATTAAAAGATAAAAAAACATCTAAACAGAGAGTAGATGCAAGATTTATTCCTAAACAGGAGCAAAAACAAAAAACATAAAGAAAAATTGGGTTGCCTCCCAACTAGCGCTATCGTTTAATGCCCCTAGCTAGGCATAAAAGCAAGGATAGATCTTACTAGTGCCATCTTTGGCACTTGATTCATAAGTAGCACGCATGATAGATTCATAAGGTAATTTGACTTTATTTCTTGGAAAGTGCTCCATGCCTTTCTTTAAAGGAAATTGGAATCTAATGTTCCCTTCCTTCATATCAATAATCGCACCAATCGTTGTAAGGAAAGGTCTACCAAGAATAGTAGGGCAAGAAAGATTGCAATCTATATCAAGAACGATAAAATCTAAGGGCACCAAATTTCTATTAGCAACAAGAAGAACATCATTTATGCTTCCCATAGGCTTTTTAATGGTGGAATCCGCAAGGTGCAAATTTAAAGATCAATCATCAAGATCATGGAAACCTAGAATATCACATAAAGTTTTTGGAATCGTGGAAACACTAGCACCCAAATCACACAAAGCAAAACACTCATAATATTTAATTCTAATCTTTATAGTAGGTTCCCACTCATCATTAAGTTTTCTAGGTATAGAAACTTCCAAATTCAGTTTTTCATCATAAGATTGCAACAAGGCATCAACAATATGTTTGGTAAAAGCTTTATTTTGACTATAAGCATGAGGAGAATTAACAACGGATTGCAACAAGGAAATACAACCTTTTAAAGAGCAATTATCATAATCAAATTCCTTGAAATCCGAGATAGTAGGTTCAATATTAGAAGTTGAAGATTCTCTAATCTCTCTTTTACCAAATTACACATCATGATCTAAAGATTCCGAATTTTTGGGACGCCTTTTAGGCAAAGTTGATTCATCATCACTCCCATAATCATCAAAATTCATCTTGCAAAACATAGATCTAATCGGAGACGCATCAATAACTTTAAGATCCTCGTCATTATTTTCATGTAGACTAGAAGAACATGCTTTTATAAAGCTTTCCTTTTTTGCGCCCAATCTAGCAGTTCTTTCCTTGCACTCGTCAATGGAAATTCTCATTACTTTGAGAGACTCATTGATATCATGATTAGGAGAAGAAGATCCAAGTTTAAGAGAATTAACATCAAGCGAAAGTCTATCAACGTTCCTAGCCAAATCATCAACTTTGAGCAATTTTTCTTCAAGCACGACATTAAAATTCTTTTGAGAAATCATAAACTCTTTCACACTATTCTCAAAATCAGAGGCATCTTATTAAAATTACCATTATAATTCTTGTAGGAATTTCCATAATTATTAGAGGGATTACTAGGGAACGGTCTAGTATTAAAATTTCCTCTATAAGCATTGTTTCCAAAATTATTCCTACCAACAAAATTCACATCCATAGATTCATTATTATTCTCAATCAAGGAAGACAAAGGCATATCATTTGGATCAAGAGGAGTATTTTTAGTAGCAAACATCTTCATAAGTTCATCCATCTTTCCACTCAAAACATTGATTTCTTCTATAGCATGCACTTTTTTACTAGAAGATCTTTCGGTGTGCCATTGAGAATAATTAGCC
Source organism: Triticum aestivum (assembly GCF_018294505.1). Classification (NCBI taxonomy): domain Eukaryota; kingdom Viridiplantae; phylum Streptophyta; class Magnoliopsida; order Poales; family Poaceae; genus Triticum; species Triticum aestivum. The sequence continues at coordinate 500,890,827 of NC_057804.1, forward strand.
ATAATATTATCAAGCAATTTTGTAGCATCTCCTAACGTAATTTCCATAAACGTGCCTCTCACGGCCGAATCTAAGAGATTTCTAGAGGCAAAGTTCAAACCAGCATAAAATTTTTGTATGATCATCCATAAATTCAAACCATGAGTAGGGCAATTGCGAAGCATCAATTTCATTCTTTCCCAAGATTGGGCAACATGCTCATGATCAAGTTGTTTAAAATTCATAATATCGTTCCTAAGAGTGATGATCTTAGCGGGAGGAAAATACTTAGAGATAAAAGCATCTTTGCACTTGTTCCAAGAATCAATACTATTTTTGGGCAAAGACGAAAACCAAATTTTAGCACAATCTCTAAGTGAAAACGGAAATAAATTCAATTTGACAATATTGTTATCCGTATCTTTCTTCTTTTGCATATCACACAAATCAACAAAATTGTTTAGATGAGTAGCGGCATCTTCACTAGGAAGGCCGGCGAATTGATCTTTCATAACAAGATTCAGCAAAGCAGCATTGATTTCACAAGACTCAACATCATTAAGAGGAGAAATCGGAATACTAAGGAAATCATTATTATTGGTATTCGAGAAGTCACCCAACTTGGTATTATCTTGTGCCATGGCAGCAAGTAATCCAACACACAAGCAAACAAAAAAACGGCAAACGAAAAGAGAGGAGGAGATTGGGAAAGAGAGGGCGAATAAAACGGCAAGGGTGAAGTGGGGGGAGAGGAAAACGAGAGTCAAATAATGTAAATGCGAGGGAGATGGGTTTGTGATGGGTACTTGGTATGTCTTGACTTGAGCGAAGACCTCCCCGGCAACGGCGCCAGAAATCCTTCTTGCTACGACTTGAGCTAGCGTTGGTTTTCCCCGAAGAGGAGAGGGTGATGCAGCAAAGTGTAGTGTAAGTATTTCCCTTAGTTTTGAGAACCAAGGTATCAATCCAGTAGGAGGCTCCTCAAAAGTCCCATGCACCTACACAAACAAACTGAGAACTCGCAACCAACGCAATAAAGGGGTTGTCAATCCCTTCACAGTCACTTACGAAAGTGAGATCTGATAGAGATAGTATGATAAGATAAATATATTTTTGGTATTTTATAATATAGATGTAGAAAATAAAGATGCAAATAAAAGTAAATTGAAAGAAAATATGATAAGAGATAGACCCCGGGGGCCATAGGTTTCACTAGAGGCTTCTCTTGAGATAGCATAAGTATTACAGTGGGTGAACAAATTACTGTCGAGCAATTGATAGAAAAGCGCATAGTTATGAGATTATCTAGGCATGATCATGTATATAGGCATCACGTCCATAACAAGTAGACCGACTCCTGCCTGCATCTACTACTATTACTTCACACATCGACCGACTCCTGCCTGCATCTAGAGTATTAAGTTCATAAGAACAGAGTAACACATTAAGCAAGATGACATGATGTAGAGGGATAAACTCATGCAATATGATATAAACCCCATCTTGTTATCCTCGATGGCAACAATACAATACGTGTCTTGCAACCCTTTCTGTCACTGGGTAAGATCACCGCAAGATTGAACACAAAGCTAAACACTTCTTCCATGGCAAGAAAGATCAATCTAGTAGGCCAAACCAAACTAATAATTCAAAGAGACTTGCAAAGATAACTCAATCATACATAAAAGAATTCAGAGAAGATTCCAATATTATTCATAGATAAACTTGATCATGAACCCACAATTCATCGGATCTCGACAAACACACCGCAAAAAGAGATTACATCGAATAGATCTCCACAAGAGAGGGGGAGAACATTGTATTGAGATCCAAAAAGAGAGAAGAAGCCATCTAGCTAATAAATATGGACCCGTAGGTCTGTGGTAAACTACTCACAACTCATCGGAGAGGCTATGGTGTTGATGTAGAAGCCCTCCGTGACCGATTCCCCCTCCGGCAGAGTGCCGGCGAAGGCTCCAAGATGGGATCTCGCGGATACAGAAGGTTACGGCGGTGGAAATTGTGTTTCATGGTGCTCCTGGATGTTTTTGGGGTCCGTGGATATATATAGGAGGAAAAAGTACGTCGGTGGACGCCCGAGGGGCCCACGAGACAGGGGGGCGCACCCTACAGGGGGGGCCCTCCTATCTCGTTGGGCCCTTAGAGCTTTCTTGACTTGCACTCCAGGATCTCCGGATCAGATTTGTTCTGAAAATAATGCTCCCGAAGGTTTCATTCCGTTTGGACTCCGTTTGATATTCCTTTTCTTTGAAATACTGAAATAGGCAAAAAAACAGCAATATGGGCTAGGCCTCCGGTTAGTAGGTTAGTCCCCAAAATGATATAAATGTGTAGAATAAAGCCCATAAACATCCAAAAGGGGTAATATAATAGCATGGAACAATCAAAAATTATAGATATGTTGGAGACGTATCACCTGCCTCCCGAGGGTTCGGACCAGGCGATATCTTCTTCTTTTTAGGGATTGCCTCGGGAAGTCTTCCACTCCTGTGATCTGGGTCTTCGATTGACGCGGCTTGGAAAGCTCGCTCAAGGGAACACACTGCATCCCTCTCCTCACAAGGCACTGTGATGACTCCATCGCTTCCTGGCATCTTGAGGACATTGTAGCCATGATGGGTCACTGCCATGAACTTGGCCAGGGCTGGGTACCCCAGGATGGCATTGTATGGCAGGTGAATGTGGGCGACGTCGAAGTCGATGAGCTCGGTGCGGTAGTTGTCGCGCTGCCCAAAGGTGACAGGAAGGCGGACTTGCCCTATCGGAACTGTGGAACCATCAGTGACTCCTGAGAAAGGCTTGGTTGGCTGAAGCTGATTGTATGGCACTTGGAGATTGTTGAACGTCTCGATGGACAGGACGTTGAGTCCTGCTCCGCCATCGATGAGGGTCCTGGTGACTTGCACATTGCTGATGATTGGGGAGCAAAGCATGGGGAGGACTCCGGCTGTGGCTGCGCACTTGAGTTGATCCACAAAGCTGAATGTGATAGCGCATGCTGACCACCTAAGAGGGCGCGTGGCCTCAAGCTTGGGGAGGACTGCATTCACCTCGCGAGCAAACTGCTTGAAGATGCGCTGAGAGGCTGGGGCCTGTGCGTCACCCAAGATGCAAGCGATTGCGTGCGGCTCCTGGAAGCCCCAAGCCCCTTCGTCCTGATGATGGTCTTCATTCCTCCTTGGATAAGGTGGCAGAGGAGGGAGGCCTACGTTGCCTTGTGGGCGATCCTCGCGAGGCTGATCCCTCCAACCTCCCTCGCGAGGCTGGTCCTGCTAACGGTCCTCGTGAGGTCGGTCACACCACCCTTGACGAAGGCCATGGTCTTCCCATCGTCCTCCACCTCTTCCTCCTCCTCGACCATAGCCCCGGTTGTTGCGCTCGAGGCGTCGGCCGGCACGCACATCTCGCACAGCCCTGAGCTCTTGGCATTCGTTGGTGTTGTGGGTGTGGAGGTCATGGTACACACAGTACCGGCTGCCCTTGGATGACTCAGGCTGATCCCTGCCTCTCTTGGTGTCCAGCTCTGCTGCCAGCACAGCAGCCCCCTTGCACTTCACGTCCTTGACCTTGGGCTTCTTCTCTTTTGGATCGGCAACCGGAAGCTCGAGGAGGGAGAGACGCCCTTCCTCAGCCCTGGCGCACTTGGTCGCCAAGTTGAACAGCTCCAGGGATGTGCACAGGTCTTCATGGATTGCTAGCTCCTCTTTCATCTTGATGTCACGCACGCCGTCGGAGAAGGCTGAGATGATGGCCTCCTTAGTCACCCTGGGGATTTTGAGGCGAGCGTTGTTGAAGCACTGGATGTACTTTTGCAGGGTCTCTCCTAGCTGCTGCTTGATGCGGCGTAGGTCGCTCATGGCCGGGGGCCGGTCGCGAGTGCCCTGGAAGTAAGCGATGAAGCGAGTGCACATCTCGTCCCAGGAGGAAATCGTGCCACGAGCCAGGTTCAGGAGCCAGGTGCAGGCAACGTCCTTGAGTGCCATGGGAAACCAGTTCGCCATGACCTTCTCGTCCCCGTTGGTGGCTCCGATGCCCAGCTCGTAGAGCTGTAGGAACTCCACAGGGTCGGCCGTGCCGTCGTAGCGCGGGGGCAGATCTGGCTTGAACTTGCCCGGCCAGGCCACGCCGCGCAGCTCGGCTGTGAAGGCACGGCAGCCTGTAGTGGCCACGGGAGGCCTTTTGTGACGAAGAGCTTGATCTTGGATGTCTCCGCGTGCTGCCGCCAGGAGCAGCGTGGGGTCTTGGCGCGCTGGAGCAGGAGCACGGTCATAACGTGTCGGTGCGGGGAGCACACGGGCAACTTCTTGAGGACGAGGGATCTCTTGGCAGCTCTTCTCTTGCTGCGCAGGCGCTGGATGGAGCGGGTCCCGTCTTGGAGCCGCGCGCCTCGGGGCCAGTGCGCTTTCTTGAGGGGGAGGCGACTGAGGCGCCTCCGGAGCTGCGTTGCCCGCGTAGGGCGGGGGGCGGTGCAGCGGGAGGGATGGTGCAAGGGAGCCCCCGGCGGCGCTGATGAGCTCGGTGATGCGGGCGAGCCATTCGTCATAGAGGTCGTCGACGGGACGGTAGTGCAGGAGCTCCCGTGCCAGGAGCAGCGTGGTGTACGCGTCCGCAGGAGCGCGACGGGCGTGGGACGATGAACCGGCTGGAGTCAGTGATGGGGTGGCGGTGCGGCCTTCTCGCCGCATCGAAGGATGCATTGACGATGCCTGCTGCTCGTTCCCCGCCGGGCCGGTGGCGGCGTTGATGGCAGGGGACGGGGAACGGCGGGGGCATCCGCCGACGGGCGACGTCTGGGTGACGCGGGTGGCGAGAGCAGCCCGGCGCTCGGTGCGGGCTCGACGAGCATCAGACATGGATGCGACGGACGGTGAAACACAAGGCGTCGGAAGGCGGATTCCGGCGCACCCCTACCTGGCGCGCCAAATATCGGATTTTGGGTTCCGGCATACCCTTAAGGTTCGAACTCTGGGGTGCGCGAGGAGATCACTCCCTCTACCAACTCACGTCTCGTCGCCTCTCAAAGGATCTAAACTACACGAAGAAAAACACAAGGGACACGAGGTTTATACTAGTTTGGGCCACCATTGTGGTGTAATACCCTACTCTAGTTTGTGGTGTGGTGGATTGCCTCAGGGGCTGATGATGAACAATACAAAGGAAGAACTGCCTCGCGAGGGGAGGAGCTCTTGTGGAGGTGATGCCTCTTGGGAAGGATTGAATCCGGATCAAATCCCCTTCTACCGTGGTGGCTAGTACTATTTATAGAGCGAGGCCCTGATCCTCTTCCAAAATATTGAGTGGGAAGGGCACCAACAATTGGCCATTTTGAAGGGGAACATCTAGTACACTTATCCTGACTAAAGTTGGTCTTCGCCTGCCAAAGGCTCTGATGATGATGCCGGCTTGGGCTCCACGATGACCTCCATCCTGTCATTCTGCTGGTCTTGGTCTTGTTGCACCGAAATGGTTACCTTTGCTTGATACCCTTGCCTGTGCTTGCCCCCTTTGCACCAAAGAGGAAACAAGGACTCTGCGCAGGCCGGCGCCCGCCTGGCTTTGGTCATCATGGCTTGCGTCATGGGCACCTCGTGAGGTACCCCGCCTTGATCTCTCCGCCTCCTCGCGAGCCAGCCAGACGAGGTTGTGCCTGAGGAAGCTTCCTGTCGTCCGCTCCACGAGGCTTGGCCCCTCGCGAGGGTCTTGAGCATGTGTTGATGAAGATGGGCTGCACTGGGCCACTCCTTGAGCCACGCCGCAGGCCGCAGGCAGGCAAGTCTGGGTACCCCCATTCCCAGAATGCCGACAGATTTGATGGATTTTGGAATAAGGAGTGGCAAGATCCTAATATTGGGGATGCCAAAGGCACCCCAAGGTAAAATTCAAGGACAACCAAAAGCCTAAGCTTGGGGATGCCCCTCTTTCGTGTTCGTCTATCGGTAACTTTACTTGAGGCTATATTTTTATTCACCACATGATATGTGTTTTGCTTGGGGCGTCTTGTATGATTTAAGTCTTTGCTTTTTAGTTTATCACAATCATCCTTGCTCTACACACCTTTTGGTATAGACATGCATTAATCGTGATTTATTAGAATACTCTATGTGCTTCACTTATATCTTTTGAGCTAGACAATACTGCTCTAGTGCTTCACTTATATCTTTTTAGAGCACGACGGTGGCTTTATTTTATAGAAATTGTTGAACTCTCATGCTTCACTTATATTATTTTGAGATTCTTTTAGAACAGCATGGTAATTTGCTTTGGTTATAAAACTAGCCCTAATATGATAGGCATCCAAGATGGATATAACAAAAACTTTCATAAAAAGTGCATTGAATACTATGAGAAGTTTGATTCTTGATGATTGTTTTGAGATATGAGGATGGTGATATTATAGTCATGCTATTAGAGTAATTGTGAATTTGACAAATACTTGTGTTAAGGTTTGTGAGTCCCGTAGCATGCACGTATGGTAACCGTTGTGTAACAAATTTGAAGCATGAGGTATCTCTTTGATTGTCTTCCTTATGTGTGGAGGTCGGGATCGCGCGATGGTTAAGTCCTACCAACCCTTCCCCTAGGAGCATGCGCGTAGTGCTTCGGTTTGATGACTCATAGATTTTTGCAATAAGTATGTGAGTTCTTTATGACTAATGTTGAGTCCATGGATTATATGCACTCTCACCCATCCATCTTTGCTAGCCTCTCTTGTGCCGCACAACTTTTGCCGGTACCATACACCCACCATTTACCTTCCTCAAAACAGCCACCATACCTACCTATTATGGCATTTCCATAGCCATTCCGATATATATTGCCATGCAACTTTCCACCATTCCGTTTACTATGACACGCTTCATCATTGTCATATTGCTTTGCATGATCATGTAGTTTACACCATATTTGTGGCAAAGCCATCTTTCATAATTCTTTCATACATGTCACTCTTTATTCATTCCACATCCCGGTACACCACCGGAGGCATTCATATAGAGACATATTTTGTTCTAAGTATCGAGTTGTAATCCTTGAGTTGTAAATAAATAGAAGTGTGATGATCATCATTATTAGAGCATTGTCCCGTGTGAGGAAAAAAGAGAGGCCAAAGATGCCAATGAAAAAAGAGAGGCCAAAGAAGCCAGACAATAAAATGAGAGAAAATGAGAGAAAAAGAGAGAAGGGGCAATGCTACTATCCCTTTTCCACACTTGTGCTTCAAAGTAGCACCATGATCTTCATGATAAAGAGTCTCTTATTTTGTCACTTTCATATACTAGTGGGAATTTTTCATTATAGAACTTGGCTTGTATATTACAACAATGGGCTTCCTCAAAATTCCCTAGGTCTTCATGAGCAAGCAAGTTGGGTGCACACCCACTTAGTTTCCTTTTGAGCTTTCATACATTTATAGCTCTAGTGCATCCGTTGCATGGCAATCCCTACTCACTCAAGTTGATATCTATTGATCGGCATCTCCATAGCCCATTAATATGCCTAGTTGATGTGAGACTATCTCCTCTTTTTATCTTCTCCACAACCACCACTCTATTCCACCTATAGTGCTATGTCCATGGCTTATGCTCATGTATTGCGTGAAAGTTGAAAAAGTTTGAGAATACTAAAGTATGAATCAATTGCTTGGTTGAAACCGGGGTTGTACATGATTTGAATATTTTGTGTGACGAAGACGGAGCATAGTCAAACTATATGATTTTGTAGGGATGAACTTTCTTTGGGCATGTTATTTTGAGAATACATAATTGCTTTGTTAGTATGCTTGAAGTATTATTATTTTTATGTCAATATTAAACTTTTGTCTTGAATCTTTTGGATCTGAACATTCATGCCACAATAAACAAAATTAATGGATAAATATGTTAGGTAGCATTCCACATCAAAAAATCTGTTTTTATCAGTTAGCTACTCGAGGACAAGTAGGAATTAAGCTTGGAGATGCTTGATGCATCTCCAACGTATCTATAATTTTTGATTGTTCCATGCTATTATATTATCTGTTTTGCATGTTTAATGGGCTTTAATATGCTCTTTATATTATTTTTGGACTAACCTATTAATCGAGGGCCTAGTGCCAGTTTCTGTTTTTTTGCCTATTTTAGAGTTTTGTAAAAACGGAATACCGAACGAAGTTCAAATGGAATGAAACCTTCGCGATGATCTTTCTTGGACCAAAAAAACCAGAAGACTTGGAGATGAAGTCGGAGAAGCAACAAGGAGGCCATGAGGCAGGAGGGTGCGCCGAGGGGGGTAGGCGCGCCCCCACCCTCGTGGGCCCCTCGTAGCTCCACCAACCATGTTCTTTTGCCTATATATACTCTTATACCCTAGAAACATCTAGGGGGCCACGAAACTACTTTTCCATCGCCGCAACCTTCTGTACCCACGAGATCCCATCTTGGGGCCTTTTCCGGCGATCTTCCGGAGGGGGATTCGATCATAGAGGGCTTCTACATCAACACCATTACCTCTTCGATGAAGCGTGAGTAGTTTACCATAGACCTTCGGGTCCATAGTTACTAGCTAGATGGCTTCTTCTCTCTCTTTGATTCTCAATACAAAGTTCTCCTCGATGTTCTGGGAGATCTATTTGATGTAATATTCTTTTGCGGTGTGTTTGCCCAGATCCGATGAATTGTGGATTTATGATCAAGATTATCTATGAATATTCTTTGGTTCTTCTCTGAATTCTTATATGCATGATTTGATATCTTTGCAAGTCCCTTCGAATTACCGATTTAGTTTGGCCTACTAGATTGATCTTTCTTGCCATTGCAGAAGTGCTTACCTTTGGGTTCAATCTTGTGGTGTCCTTTCCCAGTGACAGTAGGGGCAACAAGGCACGTATTGTATTGTTGCCATCGAGGATAAAAAGATGGGGTTTTCATCATATTGCTTGAGTTAATTCCTCTACATCATGTCATCTTGCTTAATGCGTTACTCTGTTCTTATGAACTTAATACTCTAGATGCATGCTGGATAGCAGTCGATGTGTGGAGTGATAGTAGTTGATGCAGGCAGGAGTCGGTCTACTTGACACGGACGTGATGCCTATGTTCATGATCATTGCCTTAGATGTCATCATAATTATGTGCTTGTCTATCAACTGCTCAGCACTAATTTGTTCACCCACCGTAATACATGCTATCTTGAGAGAAGCCACTAGTGAAACCTATGGCCCCCGGGTCTCTTTTCCATCATGTTGAATCTCTTTTCTATATTATTGAATCTCGTTTACATCTTGCTAGTTTTCGATCTATTATTTTGCAATCTTTACTTTCCAATCTATACATAAAAATCTATCAGATCTCACTTTTGGGAGTGACCGTGAAGGGATTGACAACCCCTTTATCGCGTTGGTTGCAAGTTCTTGATTGTTTGTGCAGGTATTCGGTGACTTGTGCATCGTCTCCTACTGGATTGATACCTTGGTTCTCAAAACTGAGGGAAATACTTACGCTACTCTGTTGCATCACCCTTTCCTCTCCAAGGGAAAACCAACAAGCTCAAGAGGTAGCATGGGCCTGTTTACATTTAGGCCTATTAACGGAAGAAGATGACTAGGCCCATGATGCGGATCATACATAGTGATTTGCATGACGGCCCGATTATGTACAGTAATTTTACGGTTTGGCCGGTTTACAGTGAAGACATTATATATATATATATATAGTAAAATAACTGCAGCATCGTGAATAAGAAAAAACCTAGACTATACAATAAAGAAATTACGGCATATTACATCCACTGGGCATCAAAGTTCGCCACTATGATAATAAAGCACAAGCAGACAACAGATTACATACACTGGGCATAAAAGATCGCCACCAGTGCAAATAGACACGCCGACAAAATAATATACAAAACTGACAGCACTTCAATAGAGTTCAAGAAAGGTTAGCCCTACTCGGGAGCTGCAGCGCAAGCAGCTGAGCAAGCTGATGAGACTGCGCTTGTTTGACGCTTATATCCTCCTCACTCTGAAAGAGAAACAAGCAGACAGATGACAAGTTTTGAAGTATCAATGGTGACAACTCATCACATTTCTTATTGACGAATAAAGTGACACGGTTTAAAATAGCGTTAACACAATATGGTATTGTTCAGGTTAAGATATGGTAGGAAATGACATTGTGAAGGAGTTGGCAGCTTCACGACACCACTAGATTAGAGATCAAGAACTCGTAAGTATCAATGGTTAGTGTGCTGTAAATTTATCCCATTTCTGATTGGCAAATAAAGAGACGGTTTAAATAATAGTAGAATGATATGACATTGTTCATAGTTAAGACATCGCAGAATATGACATTGTGTTGTAGTGGGTAGGTTCACCCCACCACTGGATTACGGATCGAGAACAGAAGCATACATGCAGTGCAAAAGAAGATCACTTGCTCTGTATAGTTTAATTGACATGGTATGAAGAAGGAACTTGGTTGTACAACTAAAAACCTAAATTGAGAAGGGCAAACTTTTGTTTATGAACTACATAATAAACTTTAAACATGCAATTTGATGCAAACACCAAAAATAAACAGCTATTGTAGTCATGCCTAACCAAATATACACAACAAAGCTTGAAGGCTTGAGAAGGACAAACTTACATTAGTGGTGAAGACACACTCTATAAAGCCCTCGTCCATGTTGATGGGGGGGCAATTCAAGAAGTTTACCACCGAATCTTCTTCATAAGCATTGCCTTTATTCTACATTTTGTTAAGAGTAAATATGGATGTGATAATATAAGAAAAAATGGAGAATGTTTAAGATAAGATGAAGAGTGATGCTACATAACCAAGTAGCTGTAAATGTAAGTACAACGATACATGCAAAAGGTACAGCTAAGTGCAATGCAGTGCTAAACTTCTTCAGTAGAGTAAATATAGATCTGATGTGTAGAAAATGGAGGGAAAAGGATAATAAGCTGCAGAGTGATGGTACATGAACAACTAGGTGTCAATATAAGTACACTGATAAAGGATAGCAGGTTCTTACAAGAACAATGCTGAGCTAAAAATTTTCATTGGCATTGTATATATTCTACACTAATGTAACCATTCATACAGATCAAATAATTTGGAGCGAACAATTGATAAGCAAGCTATCATGCATAATGCTGTCACATAATGAACCAGGTATGAATGCAAGTATAGTGATACATGACGATAGGTACTAACAAGAGCAAACAGCGGGTAGCATATTTGTGATATCTTGTGGTATTTTTCAAATCAAAATCTTATTCGAGCTGATTCCCTGCAAAAGAGATCTATAAGGCACATGCAGAAAAGTAGAAGTTCAAATTGTCATGTGATATCATAGACAATACCTCATCCTGGGAACGAGACCAGTGCATAACAATGTTTTTCCATTCAAAGTCTTCTAAATTTAGCACAGGGGACTTCACCGGAAATTCGTTTATAGACTTGCCATCAAAGTGTGATTTCCTCAGGTAACACCGATATTGCTGCAATGCTTCCTTGAGAAGTGCAAGCAAGCTTTGCTCGTCATGACTATCCAGATTGACCCTGCCTACTTACAACAATGTAATGTAAATCATTGATGTGTTCAATCAGAAGTAAACAGGAAAATAATCACCATGAATAATAGCACTTACACGTAAGTGGGACGGGAAGATGTGAAAATGGTGTTTGTCTTCACTATAATCTTCCCATGATGGGAATATATGCACGTAGTCCCTAACAACATTCAAAGCATTGTATTTTAAACTGGGAATAACTAGAATGGGGTTCCAATCTGTAGGAATTGGCCATCTCTGTAGTTGGGATAGGTCTTCGGCCGGTGGACTTGCTGTTCTTTTTGTTGGTGTGGTTTTTCTATGGTACGGCTAGTGCTATGGCAACTGAAATCGGTATACCTTTTGCTGGAGTGCAGGTCCTGTGTGGTGGGGCTAGTGGTGTGGCCAGTGAAGTATGGGTACAGTCTGCTGGAGTCGGTCCTACACTTTGTGTCACTGGATGTAGAGCCAATATAAGTAAGGTGTTGTCTGATTTCTCTGGCACCACCACATTTTTCAAGGACTTTCCTGGTGCTCCTTCAGGTTCGGAAATAACCCTCTTCCTTTTTGATGTCTAATGCACAAAAACAACATTTGAGTGAAAAAACATGGTATGATGACAGATGGAATATATATTGATCATCTTGACATATATGATGAGTAAACTAAGCAGATGGCGGTGCAACAAAGTAGAAGAAATGCAAGACACCTTGTGCAAGATACACGCAATCAATAAAACCTTGCCAAATTAGAACAAGCACCTTGATGGGTGAATAGGACATGCCATCTGCCTTTGACTCCTTGAGGCCAGAATAGTCATTAGGATCATATTCTGAACAAGAATCTACAGGTGGGGAGCATATGAGTTTAATTGCATCCAGAATGGCAGTCAATGCCTTGGTGCCAATTTTGTAAGTCGTTGCAGTGTTCCACAATATTCTTCTAATGCACGGATTCTAATATTCACTTTGATTACGTAATATCTAAGAAGCATGAAAACATAAATAGTAGTGAGATCATCTTTGTAATGCAGAGGATCTTCTAATATAGGGGCGCCCTGTAAACCCTTGTGTTCTATCACTAGATTCTGATGAGAGAGCCCATGTGTGATGTAATATGGTGTGTGCATTAATATAATCTGGCACAAGTACACAAAAAATAGGCTCCACAAGTCAGGATAGTTGGCAGATGATAGGTTCATAATATACTGTATAGGGAGTTTATTGCCAAACCATGATAACAAGAGCACAGAACAACTAGGTAGATCATAGTGTACATAAAAGGGGTACACCATAACCAGGATATATAAATCGGGATAGTGGAACTGGCTGGAAAATACGATGTTGTATTGCCTCTAATAATTAAAAGTGTATCGATCACGTACAAGCCACCTCTATCAGTTGTTGATTGCAGATGTCCCTGCTCCCCTTCCTGACAAGGAACATACTGTACATACTAAATACAGAATAACAAAAGAGGAACATGTTAAAGAACAGAAGAGGAAGCATATTCTTGAAGTTCCATTTCTTTGCATATAATGTGGGTTGCCCACTCATGATGAATTACAACGCCCAAAGAAATGCAATTCCATGTTGTCTCTCTATATGTGGCCACATGCATTTGGAAAATCAAGTGGGAGCATTACCTGACCAATTAAATGTGTGTTTGTTAACTAATATCAGTATCATATCAAAATTCGTATTTAAAGAAGTAAGATTTGGACTTATGATTGTTGTGTTGTTTAGCTTCAAGAGTGGACTGCTGCTAGTGCGACACAAAGCAGCTACACAGATCATAGTTTAGATATAACGGGAAAACCATAAGCATCACAAGTAAAATCAGCAAAGTGGAACTTGATGGAAAATATAGGTTACTATTGCCGGTATGGCTAGAAAGGCTTTGGATACCAGCTCTCTTCAACTGAAGGTGTGGTACTGTTAATATCAGTGTAACTCTCAAAGGCGACACAGCTCCCCGCATTTCCTTGCTAATCTTATAGGATTCATGTGGGCAGGCCACTACAATTTCTATTCCTATGTTTACAAAATCCTACGAATCAAACAGGCCCGAAGAGTTGAAAGTGTCCATCACTACCGACCGAATAGACCTCTACACTGCAAATTTCCCTGCTCCACTTCACTACAAGGAACATACTATACTACTATTGTACTCCCTCCGTTCCAAAATATAAGTCTTTGTAGAGATTTCCACTATGGACCGCATAAAGATGTATACAGATACATTTTAGAGTGTAGATTCACTCATTTTGCTCCATATGTAGTCCATGGTGGAATCTATACAAATACTTATATTTAGGAACAGAGAGAGTACTTATTAAAGAAGAACGGAAGAGGAACATGCTAAAGAAGAGCAAGCAGATTTTGGATAATGAAATATTCCCTGCTGTCTCTCTATATGTGGTGCACGTGCTTTTTGAAAGTAAAGTAGGAACATTAGCTGACCAATTAAACATTATCTGTTTTATTAATATCAGCATCATATGAGATTCGTATTTGAAATTATGAGCGGCACGTTGTTTAGCTTGATGGATTCAGGAGTAGTGCTAAGCAGCTACGATGATGGTACTCAATATAAAGGAATGTTTGCATGCAAGTTGCATGATACGCCTCCAACGTATCTATAATTTTTTATTGTTCCATGTTGTTATATTATCATTCTTGGAGGTTTTAAAATCATTTTATAGTCATTTTATATAATTTTTTGGTACTAACCTATTGACATAGTGCCCAGTGCCAGTTGCTCTTTTCTGCATGTTTTTTACATCCAAGAAAATAAATATCAAACAGAGTCCAAATGGAGCGAAACTGCTGGAGGATTTTTTGGGCCAGAAGACATCCTGTGGGCCAAGGAAGCACCTGGGGGTGGCTCGAGGGGAGCAGCACCCACCAAGGGGCACCAGGAGGCCCAGGCGCGCCCTGGTGGGTTGTGCCCACCTCGGGTGCCCCTGAACCGCCTCTTTGCTCTATAAATACTCCAATATTCCAGAAACCCTAGGGGATTCGACAAAAATCAATTCTAGCCACTGCAGAGTCCAGAACCACTAGGTCCAATCTAGACACCATCACGGAGGGGTTCACCACTTCCATTGGTGCCTCTCAAATGATGCGTGAGTAGTTCTTTGTAGACCTACGGGTCCGTAGTTAGTAGCTAGATGGCTTCCTCTCTCTCTTGATTATCAATACAATGGTCTCTTGGAGATCCACATGGTGCAAGTCTTTTTGCGGTGTGTTTGTTGGGATCCGATGAAGTTTGAGTTTATGATCAGATCTATGTTTTTATCCATGAAAGTTATGTGAGTCTTCTTTTATCTCTTATATCCATGATTGCTTATAGCCTAGTATTTATTATTCGATATTTGGTTTTTTTGGCCAACTTGATCTATTTATCCTACAATGGGAAGAGGTGCTTTGTAGTGGGTTTGATCTTACGGTGCTTGATCCCAGTGACAGAAGGGGAACCAACACATATGTATCGTTGCTACTAAGGATAACAAGATGGGATATATATCTTTGCAATAGTACACGAATCTTGTCTACATCATGTCATCGTTCTTATTGTATTACTCCGTTTTTCCATGAACTTAATACACTAGATGCATGCTGGATAGCGCTCGATGTGTGTAGTTATAGTAGTAGATGCAGGCAGGAGTCGGTCTACTAATCTTGGACGTGATGCCTATATAATGATCATTGCTTGGATATCGTCATGATAATTTGAAGTTCTACCAATTGCCCAACAGTAATTGTTTTCCCACCGTTTGTTATTTTTCTCGAGAGAAGCCAGTAGTGAAACCTACGACCCTCGGGTCTCTTTTCATCATATTTGCCTGTGCGATCTATTTTCGTTTGCATTTATTTTCAGATCTATTAAACCAAAAATACAAAAATACCTTGCTGCAATTTATTTGTTCTGCGATCTATTTATCATACCTACCACTTTTACCTCACGTTATTTGCCTATCTTGAGGCGCCGTACCAGAAACAGATTGACAGCCCTTTAACACGTCGGGTTGCGAGTATTTGTTATTTGTGTGTAGGTGTTGTTTACGTAGTGTGAGGAGGTTCTCCTACTGGTTCGATAACCTTGGTCTCATCACCGATGGAAATACCTACCATCTCTATACTACATCATCCCTTCCTCTTTGGGGAAATACCGACGTAGTTCTAGCAGACATCAAAAGGAATTTCTGGCGCCGTTGCCGGGGAGGATCTTCAACATCAACCATGTTCCTGATCACAAATCTCATCTCCTTGCAATTTACATCATTTGTCATTTGCCTCTCGTTTTCCTCTCCCCCACTTCACAAAAATTGCCGTTTTATTCGCCCTCTTTTTTGTTCGCCTTTTTCTCGGCAGATCTCTTGTTTGCTATCTCTACTTGTGTTACCATGTGCCTTCTATTTGCTTGCATCTTTGCTTGCTAATAATCTATTGGTATGGATCCTCATCCACTTGCTAATCTTTTCAAAAGATCTGATTATGTTGAACCAATTGCTAGTGAGTTGAATGTACTTGATTATCACTTTGAGGTTTTGCTTGAAATTCGTGAATCTGAAAGTTGTGATGAAGTGCTTTATGAAGTGATTCACGGTAGATCTTTGAATGAAAAGCATGATTGCAATGATGTATTTATAAATTCTATTAATGTGAATTATGTTAATGATATGCAAAACCCAAACTTGGGGATGCTAGTTTTGCTATGTCCACTACTTGTTGCAATGATCACGATTGGGGTGATTCTTCGTATGATCTTGAAAATTTATTTAAGCCTCATGATGAATATGAGATTGATAATAGTGTTTGAAATAACATGGAAAGTGGGTTCAGAAGAGTGTCAACTTTAGATCCCACATATTTGGAGAATGTTCAATCTTATGATTTTTTTTATAAAAGTGGGTTTGGAGAGGTCATGACTTTAGCTAATGTTAATCCCAATATTTTGGAAGAGTGTCAACTTCGCATGCATGTGGATCATGTTGAGAATATGTTATGTGATAGCTATTTTGTTGAATTTGCTTACGATCCTATATGTAATTACTATGAGAGAGGAAAATATGGTTGTAGAAATTTCTATGTTACTAAATTACCTCTTTTCATGTTGAGATTGCTATCGTCTCTTTCTTGTTCCTTGCATATGCTAGATGTTTCTTGTCTTGATAATTTGTTTGCCTACAAAATACCTATGCATAGGATGTATGTTATACTTAAATCTGCTTGTCACATGTTTTATGATGCTCTCTTTGTGCTCCAATTCTTGTCTTTCATGTGAGCATCGTTGAAATCGCATGCCTATCTTAATGGCTATAAAGGAAGAGCTTGTTGGGAGGCACCCCGACGAATAAAATAAATTTATTATTTTTGCTTTCTGTTCTTGTGTGTTAGCACAATTATATTACTATTATGATTGTGTTTTTTGTGTTTTAGTTAGTGTTTGTGACAAGCAAGGCCTTTGGGAAGACTTGGGTGAAAGTTGATTTGATCTTGCTGAAAAACAGAAACTTTTGCACTCATGAGTTTATTTTTCATTTTAACAGAAGAGTGATTTTGAGTTTATTCTTTTTGCATAAGATTAATAGACAAATTCCTCACGTCCAACAATTTATTTCAGAATTTTTTGATTTATAGAAGTATTCTAAATATTCAGATTGCTACAGACTGTTCTGTTTTTGAAAGATTCTGTTTTCTTTGCGTTGTGTGCTTGTTTTTATGATTCTATGGTTTTCTTTGATGAGTTTTTGCCATAGAAAAGTTGGAATACTGTAGATATAATACAAATACAAAATAAGAATAGGTTTTCTACTAGTAGTGGTTTGTTTTCTTATACTAACGGATCTCACGAAGGTTTTGTTTGAGTTTTGTGTGATTGAAGTTTTCAAGTTTTGGGTCATGTTCCAATGGATGAAGGAATAAGGATTAGCAAAAGGCTAAGCTTGGGGATGCCCCTGAGTGGCATCCACACTTTCTTCTAACAACCATCGGTATTTTACTTGAAACTATATTTTTATTCGTCACATACTATGAGTTTTGCTTGGAGCGTCTTGTATGATATGAGTCTTTGCTTGTTTTGATTTGTGTCTTAAGTGTTGAATCCTTGCTGGACACACCCTTTTCAGAGAGTCAAAAATTATGCTATGCTTGCTCCTATGCTTCACTTAAATTTTTAGATCCATGGATTTGTTCTATTGCTTCACTTATATCTTTTTGAGCACGGTGTGCTTTGTTATTTTTGAAGAAATGCTCTCATGCTTCACTTAGATTTATTTGGGAGTGATTAATTTTTTTAAGAAATTCTCTATTGCTTCACTTAGATTATTTTGAGAGAAATAAAAAAATTATGCTCATGAACTTCACTTCTATTTGTTTGAGCTTATCAAAAGCAACATATCAAAATAGTCCCAAAATGATAGATATCCAAGGAGGATATAATAAAAACTTTCATGAAGATCATTGGACAAAATAAACTTGATTCTTAGTAATGGTTTTGAGATATAACGATATGATATTTGAGTTATGTTGATGAGTAATTGTGCTTTAGTAAGAATATTGATGTTAAGGTTTGTGATTCCCTATGCAAGCATGAAAGTCAATAGTTATACAATGAAATTTATATCCTACTTATGGTGCATTATTCGGTGTTACTTATGCTTAATGCTTGGGTATGAGATTTTTTGCTTTTTGGTTGGCCACTTCTCAATCTTTTTGCTAGCCTTCATTTTGCACTAAGTATGATCACTACTTGTGCATCCAAAACCCTTCAAACCAGTTTTGTCTTATGAGTCCACTATACATACCTATGCGGTATTTCCATGCCGTTCTAAGCAAATTTGCATGTGCCATCTCTAATTTTCAAAATAAATTTCTCTTTTGTGTGCTCTACCGCTCGTGAGGCGGTGAAGGGTGGCCAATATTTTCCGTGCTAGATGTGTTGTTCTCATGATGAGTGCTTATTCACTTGTCATTGCACGAGAGTACAACAAAGGTATTAGGGATGCCCAGTCCCGAAATGAAAACTGAATTTACTTTCTGTTGTCAAATAATAAATTCCTTGGAAAGTGTTGGTATGGAGGGCAAACGTGGATTCGACTAGCCATGGAAAGTGAAAGTAATGGTTGAAGAAGGAATAAACTTTACTTTCCGTTTGGTAACCGCCTATGATGTATCTAGCATGGAAAGTGTTGGGATGCTCCAAGTAGTTTTCATTGGTGGGAAAAGTATGCCTCTCAAAAATATTTTTATCTCTCAATTTAAGCTTTGAGCTCTCGCACCTCTACACATCCCTACTTCCCTTCACAAAGGGCCTTTCGTTTACTTATGCCATTTTTATTTTGAATTTGAGTCTCCATATTCTCTTTTAAAGCACCAACTAAGGGGCACTATGATCGTATTTGAGCATTGGGTGTAGCTAATATTCGAGTGTGTTTCATGAATGGATCAATGATTGAGCATAATGGGCTAGGGATAACTTGCTTTACTATTGATGTTTTGAAAGACATGGTTGCTTGTTGATATGCTTGTGTATTGAAGTCTTCATGTCAAAACTAGATTATTGCTTTGAATCATATAAAAGTCCATATGTCCATGCAAAGAAAAGAAATGTGATGAACATCTTAGGCAACATTCCACATCAAAAATTCTGTTTTTATCATTTACCTACTCGAGGACGAGCAGGAATTAAGCTTGGGGATGCTGATACGTCTCCAACGTATCTATAATTTTTGATTGTTCCATTCTGGTATATTATCATTCTTGGATGTTTTACAATCATACTATAGTCATTTTATATCATTTTTTGGTACTAACCTATCGACATAGTGCCCAGTGCCAGTTCCTGTTTTCTGCATGTTTTTTACATCGCCGGAAATCAATGTCAAACGGAGACCAAACGCAGCAAAACTCCAGGAGGATTTTTTTGGGCCAGAAGACATCCAGTGGGCCAAGGAAGCAACAGTGGGTGGCTCAAGGGGAGCAGCACCCACCAGGGTGCACTAGGAGGCCCAAGCGCGCCCTAGTGGGTTGTGCCCACCTCGGGTGCCCCCTGAACCGCCTCTTTGCTCTATAAATACCCCAATATTCGAGAAAACCTAGGGGAGTTGATGAAAATCAAATCCAGACGTTGCAGAGTCCAGAACCACCAGATCCAATCTAGACACCATCATGGAGGGGTTCACCACTTCCATTGGTGCCTCTCTGATGATGCGTGAGTAGTTCTTTGTAGACCTACGAGTTCGTAGTTAGTAGCTAGATTGCTTCCTCTCTCTCTCTCCCTCTTGATTATCGATACAATGGTTTCTCGGAGATCCATCTGATGTAAGTCTTTTTGTGGTGTGTTTGTTGCGATCCGATAAAGTTTGATTTTATGATCAGATCTATATTTTTATCCATGAAAGTTATTTGAGTCTTCTTTGATCTCTTATATGCATGATTGCCTATAGCCTCGTATTTCTTCTATGATATTTGGGTTTTGTTTGGCCAACTTGATCTATTTATCTTGCAATGGCAAGAGTTGCTTTGTAGTTGGTTCGATCTTACGGTGCTTGATCCCAGTGACCGAAGGGGAACCGACACGTATGTATCATTGCTACTAAGGATAACAAGATGGGATCTATATCTTCCTAATAGATAAACGGATCTTGTCTACATCATGTCATCATTCTTATTGCATTACTCTGTTTTTCCATGAACTTAATACAATAGATGCATGCTGGATAGCGGTCGATGTGTGGAGTAATAGTAGTAGATGCATGCAGGAGTCGGTCTACTAATCTTGGACGTGATGCCTATATAATGATCATTGCCTGGATATTGTCTTGATTATTTGAAGTTCTATCAATTGCCCAATAGTAATTGTTTTCCCACCGTTTGCTATTTTTCTCGAGAGAAGTCACTAGTGAAACCTATGGCCTCCGGGTCTCTTTTCATCATATTTGCCTTTGCGATCTATTTTCCTTTGCATTTATTTTCAGATCTATTAAACCAAAAATACAAAAATACCTTGCTGCAATTTATTTGTTCCATGATCTATTTATCCTATCTACCACTTTTACCTCACGTTATTTGCCTATCTTGAGGCGCCGTACCCAAAAGGGATTGACAACCCCTTTAACATGTCGGGTTGCATGTATTTGTTATTTGTGTGCAGGTGTTGTTTACGTGGTGTGAGGAGGTTCGCCTACTGGTTCGATAACCTTGGCCTCAGTAGGGAAATACCTACCGTCTCTATACTGCATCATCCCTTCCTCTTTGGGGAAATATCGACGTAGTTCTAGCAGACATCATCCCGTGACTTATGTCATTTGGTTCAGTCGACCATTTCAGGCGGTTGGATGAAGATCCAATGTCTCCTAACCCTTCTTCTTCCTCGTTTCCAATTATTCCCATACAGAACACTGCACGGGCCGCAGGAAAACCACCGGCCCCAACCCCCCCTCCCCTGAACCGCCCCCACCGCCTGTGTTCCTCCGCCACCCCCACCCCTTCCCCCACACGCGTGGAGTTTTCTTCATTCGGTGAGGCCCCACCACCACTAGGCCACCGCCCCCCACAACCACTGTCCCCACCCGAGCCCCTTCCTTCGCACCGGTGAACTCCGGTGAGCTCTCAAAAATTGACTGACCCAATTTTGAAATTTAGTCTACTGTCATTTAACTAGTGTGAAATATAAAAGGGGAAAACCATAAGCATTGCAAGTATAGTGTTGAGCGTGCCATGGCGGATCTGAAGGTGCAAACCAGACAAAGGCAACTTTGCTACCAATGTTGCTTTCAACTAATAAGTAAGTGATGGACAAGAAATAATAATAAAGCAGTGGCAATCTCTTTTCTTGCTGCGATAAATAAGTTGAGCAGATACGAAAGAGTACCGCCTCTGGTGCGGTGCCATGTATGCATCTGCTGAGAATTTGATGGTGCTGCGGTAGTGATGGCTATCGGTGGCGTGGAAGCAGATCTAGGAGGGTAGACGGTGGTGGTGGGGGGGGGGGAATATCCCGGTGCGGTGGACGAGACGATTGTAGGAGCGACACCGGCAAGGTGGACGACGGCGGGGATGAAGCGAGAGGACGTGATGCAAGGATCCCGGTCCGAAGCCGTGGATGAGAGAGGTCGATCTCTTGTAATGGGTGATGATGTCGGGGTATTAGCTCCGGCATGGTGGAGGAGGACGACGGTGGACGGGGTGGCAGACGAAGGAGGGTGGGGTGGAGAGGGTGTTTTGGCACCCACGGAGTATGAATGGGGAAATGGAGGGAGAGCGGAAGGGGGGAACCATGTCTTCAGGGTGTGCCTGTCTCAAATGCAAGGAAATTTACAAACTTAGCCCCCGTTTAAACTTTCCTACATCACAACAATATTAGTTGGTTAGGGATAGGACGGTAATCTCGCATACACCGAATATTTGCCGACGGAGATTTCTACCGATGAGAGTTTGTTTTCGTGCCCACCATGTATGAATCGGGGAGGGAGTCAATTTCGTCCAAGGAGACACTGTGTTTTGGCGCCCACCGTGTATGAATCCGGGTGCGAGGCAGTTGTGTCACATTTGAGTGAAATTACAAACCTACCCCTATCGAAACCTATAGAAATCAAGCTGATAGGCTTTGCGTGTCAGGGATATCCAATAATTTCCATCTCGCAGATTTTGGTTTCACGCAGTTACTGCGACATTCCCTACTTCGTTCAAATTTTTGCAGAGCTAGAGTGCATGTTTACCATGCCAACTCGATTCAAATCCAGTTTGTATTCTATTTTTGTTCGGACAGGATTCATTTTTGATTGGAATAAAATTCTATATACATCATTTTTATATATACTTTCCAAATCACAACAAAGAATTCTGCTCCTTTATATATAATATAATTTACAAATACAGTGATCTCAAAATCATAAGGTTGAATTCAAAAAATTTAAACCAAATTATGTTCTACTAAAATGTATAGATCAGTACTATCTACATATTAAATAACATAGATGTGCGTGAATTCATATGAGTATGCATGTTTGATAGATCAATTACATGTATCATCATCTTGAATTCAAATATTTGAATCCCTTTTATGTTGACATTTTCTATACACGCAGCTAATTATTTGAATCTCCTTTCACGACGATCTCTCTCGCATGCTCCTTCATGTAGCTATCACTCTCTTTTCTCTAGCTCACCCGCACACTTACTTCATGTTTCTCCTATTTTCGCGAACATGGTCTCTCGACATCTCCCTTGAGAAGTGTCACACTCTCCCTATCATTATACATTACACGGTTTTCATTATCTCTCACTTCTCTACCGTTCTCTGGTATCACTAGGTACCTAAGCTTTCTTTTTCACCGCCACACACACTCTCTCACTAGTCTTTCACTCTGTCTTTCTCTCTATAGGGTTCTCTCACACACCCTATATCTCTCTAGATATGACTCATACCACTAAAATTACTCTCTCCCGCAGTCACAACATTTGTTGCGGTCTCCTTTCTGTCTCCATCCCAGTTATAAAACTGACCTTATTCATTTGTTTACCGATCAGACAAACTCCCCCCCTCTCTCTCACACACACAACTCCTACTTCCACTCCCCATCCCGACTACCGTCTCTCTCTCTCTCTCTCTCACACACACACACACACACAAAACTCTCGTTATCGTACCCCTGACTCGTATTTATCTCACAAACATTGATCGACTAGCCTCCAGATAGGTTTATACACACGCACACTCGTGCTTCCACTATCTCGTACATGTGTCTCTCGCGCTCCTTGTGTTTATGTATATTTTTCATCCCTTCTTGAGACACGCCCTCTCAATCGTGCACACACACAGTATCGCCTCATTTTAAGCTGATACCTCCCGCACACACACTCTTTGTGTCTTTGTTACACACGCACTCCGTCCTCCTCCTCTCTCCCTCTCTCTCTCACACAGCACACACACACACACATGGGCTTTTGCAAGAACTAGCAAGATGCCCATGTGTTGCACGGAATATGAAGATGCATTTGTATGAGTAGTTTATCTTGTGGGAGAAAAGGATGAACGAGGGAATGCCTTATTTGTAAATGTGGAGAGGGTTGTGGGTATCTTTTTTCAAAATTATATAGTTTCCTTCCTATCCATCAGATAAAATCGGACAGCCTATATTGCAGGATGGCAGTCACACCATCATCACCAACTCTATTTTTTATAAGAGTAGATAGAAATTAGAGTTATACCACTTCTTGTATCTTGAAACCAACCACATTCCTCCCTTATCTCATCAAAACCACCAAATGAATATATTTTGAGTGAAACATAACATATTTTTAGTGATATACGTACTTCAAAACTAGACGCTTTTTTCTATCAAATCGCTGAATATGTATTAATCTACTTTGATCGTGTGGCAACGCATTGGAATATTGCTAGTTATTACTACTGTATAATTTTTTGGACACCAGACAAACGGTGGAGTACACATACGAACAGAAGAGGCGCATGCACGTAGTCGATCTCTCGCCATCTCGCACACATGAGAGTTATGTAAAGGCATCGTAAACAAATAAACCCTAAAACCCTAGGTGCACGATTGCTGCATGCGCGGGTACCGGGTACGTGGTGGAGCGCACCTTTGTAGGAATAGTCAGCTCGCGTGATAATTTGATCAGTAGGAGTTGATGGTCGGGACCACATGTGAACGACCTGGAGGTGGTGTCTCGCCAGTCACCACTGATCGAGTAGCCACATTTAAAATATCATTTTTTTAGGAGGGTAAGAGTTCCGATTTTCAATAGCGTGTTATAAGTACTAAGTAGGAGTAGCTTTTAGAACGATTGGTATGGAGCAAAAATGGAATTCATAACTACTACCTCCGTCCTGGTTTACTAGTCCCCATCGTATTTTGGGTCAAAGTTTGTCCACAAATTTTACTTGTAAAATGTGAATGGAAAACGAGATTTTGTTACCCAAACAAAAAAGGACTGGAGGGAGTGATTGCCCTGACATGGATGCGACCTCTCATAGCACAGGCATTGAACCGGTGCACCGGCCAAGAGCGCCCCACTCGCTGCAGCCCAGGTTGAACACACCTCCTCGCTACATGCAACCGGCTTTAGACTGCCCCACATGCCTCCATTGAATCCACGTGTCAGCCGGCAACACGTCCTTCCGTGAGCCGCCCGACATTTTAGAACACAACATCATTTGGCTCCTCTTGTCAGCTCGCTATTGAAATGAGGCCAGACGCCTGGCAAGAAAAGCACCACACTGCTGCTCCCCATATCCTGCCCCTGGTGCATCAACTCGACGCTCCAAGCCTGCTCGTAGAGGAGTGGCTAGTTGTTGCACGCCGGTACATGGGGGATAACAACATCCAGTGCACCGTGGTTCGCCATGCTATCTGACGTAAACATTGGCGGGACCGCGGCATGCTGGCAGAGGTGGCCAACATGTTTGCGGACACCAATGACACCGAGGAATAGTAGACCATGGGAGCCGCCGCCGCTCTGAACACACGAATGCTACGACCACCGCGTTGCTGGCGTAGACCCCCGGTGTGTTTCCCGGTTTGGTTCAAAACATCATGGACCCCAGCCACGACTGGCATTAGAAATTATACCTGCTTCTAGAAGTTATTCGCGATTAGTCAAAAAATGACCAAAATATAATTAATTACGCATGGTCTTGACTTGTTGTGCTCGCAGTGGATGTAGTTCCTCACATTTTTTTTGGCTTTGACGTGAATCATGGTTGTGGACATTATCTATGAATGTGCAGATATCTGTAAACATGAGTTTGATGTGGAAGTGGAACTTGGAATGTTGGGCTTGTGCGTGAACTATACCATGTCCAATGCTTCATCTGTTTTCGTTTGGAAAGTAATTGCTGTTGTTACATGACCCAAAAAAATTATTTTGTGCCACATCAGTAGATGCACGGACATCACAACAAGTATGTTGATTGGATAAACATTTGAACCTAGCTATTATGATGGAAAATTTGTATTGATAACAGTTTTAGATAGCAAGAGACGCCTAGCCTGCTCTGCCTCTGATAGCTTATTTCTGGCTTCTTCCATCTCTTCTTTGGCTTGGGTGAAGAGAGCATCTGATTGCTCTTTTCGCTTCTTCAGGAACTCAGCTACATTCTCAAGGGCTGCCGCACGCTTTCTTTCAGCCTTTACTAGGGCCACGAGGACACGAAAAATTGACAAGTCCACCTGGCTTGTGTGTAATCCAGCATCATCTGGGAATTTGCACCTTATATCTAATCCAACATCATTAGGGAACGGTCACCCTGTGTGTAATCTAGCCTCATTTTGGAAACATGATCTCTAGTTGACCATACTCCCCTCCTCGCAGGAACTACATCCTGACATGAAGTACTTCTTTTTTAGATCAATACTCAGAGCAACCCAGATCCATTTAGTAGAAGCCACATAAACAGGACTCGGAGAAGTGAATTCAAAAGGAAAAAAAATATAAAAACGAACTCCAAGGTCAGAACACCCACTTCCTACATCAAGCTAAAAACGAAAGCATTAGGATGATTAAGACTCTTTTTATTACACATCGAAGAACACGAGGCTAAGAGAAACAGAAAGTACAACATATACACATCGAAGAACATGAGGCTAAACAAAAGTAATTGAAAGGGTGTTACTTACCAAACTCGTTTTACAGGTTCGGTGCAGCTCCTCTTTAACTTGCCACACTCCTTAAAGATGTCCCCAATATCCCATGTTTGGCTTCATTGCTCCTCTGCATGTTCGCACTAATGGTTTTAAAATCTCAAAATGGCAAGAAAAATATACTAGTAATACTCACGCATCTTGTGGGCAACATTAAAGCACTCGTCTTCCATGTTAGAGCATCTCCAACAGAAGTGCAACACGTGGCGCATTAAAAAAGCGTTTACAGCGCCGGAATAGCCAGTTTTTGTGGGCCCGGAGTGCTGAGATAGAGAAGTAGAGATAGAGAGTAGAGAGTAGAGACATAGATAGTTCTAAGCATAGATATAGCATAGATTGATAAAAAATAGATAGTTCAACTACTCCTCGCCATCTAGCTCCTCCTCGGTGATGTCCTCCTCTGATGTCTCAATGTAAGCGTCAAGATACCGATCATCGTCAGAGTTCCAGGGCGACGCTGCTCCTAGCCTCATGTTGAATTGAGCGGCTGCATTCCGCATAAGCTTGTCCTCGCGATAGGTGGCTCACTCCACCCTCCTCTTCTCCCTCTCCGCCCTTCTCTGCGCGTAGAACTCGTGCTCGTTGATGATGTCCTGCGGGAAGCATTGGCGCCACAGCACCATGGCTTCCTCGTTCATCTCGGCGATGCCGAGATGGTGCTCCCGCCTCCAATTGTTGTGATGATCCTCGTCGGTGATAAGCCACAGCAGAGGCGCGAGCTCCTGTGCCTGCTCCTGCGTCGGCACGTTGGGGAAGTTCAATGTTCTATGAGGCCACCGGAGGCGCCACGCCATAACATCGTGCGCGCGGGCAGCCTCTTGGGCCATGTCGAAAGTGCCAAGGCCAAGGCGCATCCCACGGAATCGGATCTCTGCGGAGAAGCCGCCGGAGGGGCGCGCGCGGATGCCGCGGTATCCCCAAGTGTCCCTGCTATGCGGCGGCATGGTGGCATAGCGGCGGCGAGGCAAGAAAGAGCGGGGAGAGAGCGGCGGTGAGGCAAAGAACGGTGGCAAGGCACAGAGCGGTGGGAGGGCATTGGATTTTATAAAGCGCGCCAGACGCCGCACGCCCGGACGCTTTTTCCCGCGCGTGCGCGATCCTTTCCCAACGTCCCTGCTATCTCTACTCTCTTCTCTACTCTTATATTTATTTTATATTTATATTTATCTCTACTCTTATAAAAAACATAGTTGGTGATGATGGTGTGCCTGCCATCCTGCAGTATAGGCCATCCAATTTATATCCGACAAATAGGAAGGAAACTATGGCAATTTTGCAAAAAGATACCCACACCCCTCTCCAAATTTGCAAATAAGGCCTTCCCTCGTCCATCCTTTTCTCCCACAAGATAAACTACTCATAGAAATGCATCTTGATGTTCCGTGCAATGCACGGGCATCTTGCTAGTTCTAAAAAACTTTCCATCATTTGCCACACTACTGGTTGCAGATGAAGAACCTACCCAAGCACAGCGCAATACAGGAGCAACACACAATTACAAGGTGATATTTTGTTGGAAAATGGAGGCTATAACCAATTACTTTTACGGGAACAATAGCAACCAGGAAATTTGAAGGGTAGGTATGAACAAAATTGGAACTGCACATGTACTGCTAAGAGATTCTGTACACACATTACCAATTGAGGAGGAGTATGATGGTCGAGGCTGCCTCTGTGTATCATGGTCGGCAACGGGAGTCAGTTCATTGTCCATGACGGTGGTGCTTCTGCGTTTGGCGTCGACTTCCGGGAAGCAGATCCGAGACTATGGAAGACGGTGCCGTGGAAGAGGCTCCATGTACGACGATGACGATAGAATGGCTCCAGTGTGGCGTACGACGTCGACGATGAGGCAGATGTGCTGCCTTGGACGAGTGCACCGATGTAGAAGGGGAGGAGCATGAAGCCTGCAGTGCTGTGGAGAAGTCTATTTTGCGGTGGGGATAGAAAATGGGGAGTATTCAGGTGCATTACTCTGGGTGCCAGGGTGGGGTTGGCTGGGTAGGGTGAACCTGAAGTTACCAAAACAGCCCCCTACCAAGCGTCATTCGCAGGCCTGTTCTGAAGGGTATGATGGTAACTTCACACTGCTCGAATCAGGGTCGCAGGAGATTTTCGCGCCGACCTCAAAATTTTGTGACACTAAACTCCCTGTGTGGCGTGTTGGGTGATTGGGCTAAGCAACTAGCGAGTAGTACTAGTAGTTAGTAGTACTAGTAACTACTAGTACTCCCTCCATTTTTATTAATTCTGCATATTAGGTTTGACTAAAGTCAAACTTCCTAAAGTTTGACCAATTTTATAGAAAAATATAATCATTTACCATAACAAATATGTATGATGTGAAATTGCCTTGATGACCCACAAGTATATGGGGTCAATTGTTGCCCTTTTCTATAAGTAAGAGTGTCGAACCCAACGAGGAGCCGAAGGAAATGACAAGTGATTTTCAGCAAGGTACTGTCTGCAAGTGCCAAAATTGTAAGTAGCAGCGTAGTTTGATAGCAAGACAATTTGTAAGGAGCAAGTAACAATAGTAGTAGCAAAAGTGCAGCAAGGTAGCCCAATCCTTTTGAGGCAAATGACAGGCCAAAACGGTTTCTTATGATAAGCAAAGTATTCTTGAGGGTACACAGAAATTTCATCTAGTCACTTTCATCATGTTGGCTTAATTCGTGTTCGGTACTTTGATAATTTGATATGTGGGTGGACCGGTGCTTAGGTGCTGTTCTTACTTGAACAAACCTCCTGCTTATGATTAACCCTCTTGCAAGCATCCGCAACTACGAGAAAACTATTAAGAATAAATTCTAGCCATAGCATTAAACTTTTGGATCCAATCGGTCCCTTATGGTATAGCGCAAAAACTGGGGTTTAAGCTTCTGTCACTCTCGCAACCCACCATCTAGTAACTACTCCATAATGCATTCCCTTAGGCCCAAGTATGGTGAAGTGTCATGTAGTCGACGTTCACATGACACCACTAAGAGAATGACAACATACATACCATCAAAATATCAAACACATATCAGGTTCACATGATTACTTGCAACATGATTTCTTCCGTGACCTCACGAATGAAAGTAAATACTCACAAATGATAAACATGATCAAGATCAGAAGGGTATTAAATAGCATAATGGATCTGAACATATAATATTCCATCAAATAAACCATATACTAATCAACTACAAGATACAATCAACACTACTAGTCACCCACAAGCACCAATCTATAGTTTTGATACAAAGATTGAACACAAGAGATGAACTAGGGTTTGAGAGGAGTTGTTGGTGTGAAGATGTTGATGAACATAGCCATCCCCAAGATGGGAGAGTTATTGGTGATGATGATGGCGATGATTTCCCCCTCCGGTAGGGAAGTTCCCCCGACGAAATTGCTCTCCCAAAGGGCAAAAGTGCTCCTGCCCAAGTTCTGCCTCGAGGCGGCGGCGCTTCATCCCGAATGTCCTCCCCTTATTTTTTCTAGGTCAAAATGACTTATATACCAGAAGATGGGCACTGGAGGTGGGCCGAGGAGGACAGCACCCACCAGGGCGTGCCTTGGCCTCCCGGCGCGCCCAGGTGGGTTGTGCTCACATGGTGGCCCTCCTCTGGTAGTTATTTTCTCCAATATTTATTAAATATTCCATAAAAATCCTCAGGGAGTTTCAGCTCATTTGGAGTTGTGCAAAATAGGTAGGTTGACATAGCTTTTTCAGGTCCAGATTTCCAGCTGCCAGAATTCTCCCCCTTGGTGCATACCTTGCATATTATGAGACAAAAGGCATTAGAATTACTCCAAAAAGCATTATTGTACAATAAAACAACATAAATAATAGTAGGAAAACATGATGCAAAATGGACGTATCATACATTCAATAATGAATCTAATGGTATTTATTTGTTATTGTATATGTTAATATTTTTTGTTATAAACTTTGTGAGAGTTTAAAAAACTTGACTTTGACCAATGCTAATATGCATACTTAAATAAAAACAGAGGGAGTACACATTTGTTTTCTTAGTTTGTACTGAATTAATCATTTGTTGTAATCAATAAATATATTAGGCTAGTAACTTCGAATGTAATGGTCTATACAATTCAATTTTTAGAATCATTGTTGAATTGCAAGATGTATACGAGGTCTATAGTACTTCACAATATGCTCAAACTCACATAATCCCAGTCAAATGAAAATCTAAATGCATTTCATAGTTATTACTTTGTAGGATGCAACAAAACCAACCATAACTCTACATCATCCATTATAAAAGCAACATTTTGAACACATCCCAATGTGTGAATGGAACGTGTAGAGAGAGCTTGCGAAGATGGAGCAAATAGGGCGGGAAAGATTGTATGTATGTGGGCGAGAGAGTAGGAGACAAACCTAACGAGAGAGAGAGAGATAGAGAGAGAAAGAGAGAGGAAGAAGTTAGGTCTATGAGAAACATGGAGACATGTACTATATGTGAGATGCGTGTGCATCCGGATTTTGTACACGTGGAAGGAGAAGAGACAACAGGTTTGATGAGAGAGCTGGAAAACATGGGCGAGAGGGGATGGATCTTGTGGGTTGAAGGATTGATAATTTTGTGCGGGAGAGAGAGGGATTGGTAATTTTGTGCGGGAGAGAGAGGGGGAGGATTCAGTCAGCCGTCGTCACATCATCCTGCTTCCAAATGGCCCCGCATTATCTAGTGCAATGTGGTCACCGTCTTCGATCTCCTCGATGCCCTCTTTGAAAATTGAGGTGGTGTGCATGCTGGGGTGCAGAGAAGCACAAGCGAGAGTGGTCGCCATATAACCTTGGATGGGGATAAATTGTGTGCTTGGGGGAGGGGGGAGTGTGTGAGGTGTGTGTGTGTGTGTGTGTGTGTGTGTGTGTGGGTGGGTGTCAGTA
Organism: Triticum aestivum; assembly: GCF_018294505.1. Taxonomy (NCBI): domain Eukaryota; kingdom Viridiplantae; phylum Streptophyta; class Magnoliopsida; order Poales; family Poaceae; genus Triticum; species Triticum aestivum. The sequence goes on from NC_057804.1 coordinate 500,921,934, forward strand.
TTGAGAGAAATCAAACCTATGGAGAGAATGTGTGTGTATGTCACACAAAGCTACATCCAAATAGGGTTTTGACGAAGAGATTGTGCGTGCGAGATAGAGAGCGATGTGCGGGCCTTGAGATGGGCAGGGGTCGGGTGAGGTTGTCAAAATGTGTGCGTTAATGCATGTGTTACATGCGATCGTGCGAGGGATGGAAAAATCGAGAGAGATGTTTGTTATGTTACGGATGCTCCTCGCTCTCTCTCTCTCTCTCTCTCTCTCTCTCTCTCTCTCTTGCACACACACAAGTACAAATAGAAGACCGTTCTCTCATGTATACACAATGTATCGGCATCTCTCTATGTCTCACTCATGCATGATCATTTGCACATCCACACCTCTCAATGTCTCTATCACACACACCGTCTCCACATTGCCCTTCCGCCACAACACACATATGGACACATACACACGTTCTCTCTCAGTCATACACACAAAATCAGTATTAAAAAAACTAGGGCGCACCTAAAACGTCCAAATCAAAATAAACACGAACTGAAGCTAAATTCAAATATATGGAAATATTTTAGCGTGAACTTTTCCAGGAAAAAAAGTTGAGTAATATTCGGGGATTATTTTCACACACAAAAAAAGGTTCGGTGGATGTCCTTCGAGCGCGACACGGTGATGCACCATTCAATCGACCACGCGGCCGCGGTGCACGCACTTGCACAGGATTCCATATTGTTGCTGTGGTAACTAATATAAGCGCTGCCTCAGATTAATGTTTACGTGTACTAGTACAATGTTCTTTTAAGTTTGACCAACCTATATAAAACTAAACTAAGCTCCCATACGTGCACCCATCAATATGCTGCCGCCGCTGTTGTGCATGGCGGCGCCTGCCTACTCTGGCCAACCATTTCTCGCCCATCACCGCCATGTCGCCTCCATCCCTGTGCCATGAAGCCGAAGGCTTGCCCGCTCACGTCGTTTGCAGTCCCTCCTCGCGATGTCGCCGCCTTGCCAAGCACGCGAGCAGCTGGTGGAGCTGCGTCTATGCACGCAGCATACAAAGAGGAGGACGAGCACGTGCTCCAGCACGCCGGCGAGGAGGAGCTAGCGTGTCATTGTCGTCTCCGCCGGTGCGGAGGAGGCGCGTATGGTGGCTGTCGCGGGAGAAGCCGGTCATACCCACGCTGAGTCCACAAACCGGGTGCGGACATGGAATCTACCTTCGAGACCTTGAATGCCACGTGGATCCTACAATCTGAAGGACCAATTTGGGTCAGTCGACTCTTTTGAGCCCTTGGATGCAACATGGATGGCCATAAGGGCTTCTTCAACCTTCGAAATTGATGCATTGTTCATCTTCTCTCTTAGGCATCAAGCCGCTAGCCCGCCACATGCCTAACCGCCTGCCGCCACCGGCCCGCCCTCCCCTGAACCGCCTGCCACCACCATGCTCCCCCCCACCCCCGCCATCCGTTTAACCCTGGGCATGATCCCTTTTTTCCGACGAACTACATTCCACACCCAACACTCACAAGTTAGATCATGGGAACCCTGCCACCCTAATATAGATACTGGGGTAGCTTCTCTTTGTCTTCTTCCTTCGCTCCGTCAAACTTCTTTCACAAATCGACTGACCCAAATTATACTACTAGTACGTACATATTAAGTACAGTAGAAACACGAAGATACAAGCAGTAGTACCAACTACAAGAAGAACAGAAGTAAGACATACTAGTACTATTGTACGTACTAAAGAGTTCAAATAACAAGAGAGAATATAAACATAGTTCTGCTGGGGGCTCAGCACAACACACCCCTGAAATGAAACTAAGCAACTAGTCCACTTGATACTGCAGTAGAACCAGCATGAGCGACGTCACTGCCACCTTACTCGGAGTTCGAGTCCACATCCTCTACTTCATCCTCGTCCATCTTCCTCTTCCTCTTCACCGACGCTTCTTTGCTTGAACCGGACACTGGGCTCTGCTTCTTCATCCAACCCTTGTAGATATTTAAACAAAGGTAGGCATCCATTGCTGCGTACAGGATGTGATCTTCATCTATTGTCTTTGACTCCCATGCATGATGAAACTCGTGGTGAGGTTTCTTTAGTTGAGCATACGAAGGATCTATCATGGCTGCTGCCAGGGTCAACATTGAAGGCTGAGAGGAGGGTAGCAGCCTTGCCTTCTGGAGATCGAAGGGCTGGCCTACAAGAAGGCCTATCCGACCTAGGACACTCCTGTCATTCCTAAAGCCTACAGGAAAGAATTTCACTCTTTCGTCCTTGAGGAAGTTCTTAAAATCCTGGCACTCAACATCGGCATGGCATATGTGGTAGACCAAGCACACATTATGTATGCAAACCTGGATCATGGCGGGCTTCTTCTCTGCCTCCTTTAGAATCTTCTCGATTTCCAGGACTATGGTGTACTCAACATCTAGCCCAGCGATCCACTCATCCTTTAAACTTTTGAACATGTGTAGGAAACGAGCAAGGCATGCTTCCATCGTCGCTGATCTATGGGTGTAGATGACGATGAACTGATCACCAGTGATGGCTCTAACCTGTTACTCAACGGCGATCATGGAGATTTGGGAGGCAATGGATTTTGGAGGCAGGTTACGAGAAGTTGAACTGGTGTAATGTGAAAGGACGGGGCGACTGGGAGTGAACTATGGTAAGGTAGAAGACGTGGACGAGTAGGGCGTGCAAACAGCGTGGGGTTGTTGGCTTGCCCGGTGAATAAACGGCTGCATGCCCCCAAAGAGTTCTCGAGGACTATGCATGACCCACTAGATGTCATGTCTACTAGACCCATATTGTAGGCCTGACGGTATAGCTTCTGCGTGTTCGCACGCCATGCTGGCGCGTGGATGTAACTTCACTTAATTTTGTCAACTGTCACACCTCCCACGACCTTCGCCTCCCTCGCGCGGTCGCACCCTTTGAGACTTCAGACGGCTATAAATGAGCATTTTTTTCCTACTCCGCATGCATGATACTCCCTTTGGTCCTTTTTACTCTGCGTAAGATTTGTGTCAAGTAAAAGTTTGCAAAGTGTTTGATCAAATTTATATTAAAAATATCAATACCTATAATACCAAATATATATTTTATGAAAATACATTATATAATGAGTATAAAAATATTGATTTGACATTGTGAATGTTGATACATTTTTCTATAAGTTTGGTCAAAGTAGAGGTACATTGACTTCAGACAAAACTTATATGCACAATGCAGACTAGTTCCTCCGTCCAGGTGCGTGCCATGTCCTATCTAGTCATCACAACAAGGTTAGCTATTAGAGTACTACTACGTCCCTTCTAGTTTAAAGGGCTCGATTCAAAAAATTCACCTACTCTTAACAAGATAGAGGCGGTGGAAAAGTTTTTGTAGTCTGCAAAAGTACTCAATTAGTGCTCTCGTTCTTCACAAAAGAATGTGTTTACCAATGCATTATCGCATTGCATGCATGCATGAACACTAGTAATTGTCAAATATTTTTACATGCACTAGCAAGATGCCCATGCGTTGCACGGAACATCCAGATCTTGTGGGAGAAAAGGATGAATGAGGGAAGGCCTTATCTGCAAATGTGGAGAGGAGTGCGGTGAGGGAGTCCTAGATTAATAAGGGGTCCTCGGACGACCGGACTATGTAGCATGGGCCAGACTGTTGGGCTGTGAAGATACAAGACCGAAGACTCTCTCCCGTGTTCGTATGGGACTCTCCTTGGTGTGGAAGGCAATCTTCGCACCCGGATATGAAGATTCCTTTCTCTGTAACCGACTTTGTACAACCCTAGTCCCCTCCGGTGTCTATATAAACCGGAGGGCTTAGTCCATAGAGATAATCATAATCATACATGCTAGACTTCTAGGGTTTTACTCATTATGCTCTCATGGTAGATCAACTCTTGTAATACTCATATTCATCAAGATCAATCAAGCAGGAAGTAGGGTATTACCTCCATAGAGAGGGCCTAAACCTGGGTAAACATCGTGTCCCCCGCCTCCTGTTACCGTCAACCTTAGACGCAGAGTTCGGGACCCCCTACCTGAGATCCGCCGGTTTTGACACCGACATTGGTGCTTTCATTGAGAGATCCGCTGTGTCATCACCAAAAGGTTTGATCGGTCTGTCAATCATCTAAAACAATGCAGTCCAAGGGAAGGTTTTCCTCCCTGGACAGATCTTCATATTCGGCGGCTTCGCACTGCGGGCCAACTCGCTTGGCCATCTAGAGCAGATCGATAGCTACGCCCTGGCCATCAGGTCAGGTTTGGAAGCTTGAACTACATTGCCGATATCCGCGGAGACTTGATCTTCGATGGATTCGAGCCCATGGCAGCCGCTCCCTGCCACCACGATGAACATGACCTAAATCTGTCATCGATCCGTGCCCAGTAGATAGCACCTGTAACTGCTATGGCCCTGGATCCAGAGCATATTGTGTCGTCCGAGGACGGGAAGCTCAACCCCGCCATGGAAGCCGCATACTCTGCGGCGTTAGAGACGCACACAGATCCAACCTCGAGCAGGGCCTATGTCACCGGAATCTCGGATTCATCTCCGGCCATAGGTTCCGAACCGCGTGCATCCGTACCCATCGAACCTGATCAGGCGTCGATTGTTGAATTCAGCTCCACGAACATCTTCCGGCACTCGCCTTTAGGCGATGTGCTAAACTCATAAAAATCCCTCTCCTTATCAGGGGACTTTCAGCCGAACTATATCCAGTTTGGATTGAAAGCTGATGACGGAGAATTCCGCTCCCCACCCACCACCCACTTCATAGCCACTGTCGAAGACTTAACTGACATGCTCAATTACGGCTCCGAAGACATCGACGGTATGGACGATGATGCCGGAGAGGAGCAGGCACAAAAACCCTCGCTTACAGGGCGCTGGACAGCCACCTCCCCGTATGACGTATACATGGTGGATACACCCAAAGAGAACAACGGCGACAATCAAAAGGATCCAGTCGAGGATAAGCCTCCTGAGATACAGCCAAAGCACCGATGTCAGCGATGCCGCTCTAGACCACACCATGGGAAAAACAGCAATACCGGCATAGGTGAAAATAATACTCCGGACGATGCCAAAGACAACAAAGACCCCATTGAGCGAACTTCCGAGCAGGATGAACGGGAGGATGGGCGAGTCAACCCTAATGAACATGACGTTAACGAAGACACGGAGGACAATAATTATCTTCCACCCTCCGAGGATGAGGCGAGCCTCGGCGACAAAGACTTTATCGTGCCTGCGGAGCCCGTCGATCAGGAGCGCTTTAAGCGCCGGCTAATAGCCACTGCAAGGAGCCTGAAAAATAAGCAGCAGCAGCTTCAAGCTGATCAAAATTTACTCAATGATAGATGGACTAATGTCCCAGCAGTCGAGGAATACAGCCTCGAGCGCCCAACCAAAAGTTACCCGAAACGCAAATTGTTACCCCAATTCGGTGACGAGGCGTTGGAGCCCGTCCTACAAGCGTATAATTCGGCTTACCGACCACCACGTGGCCGGGACAAAGTGACAACTCAAGCCGAACACCATCCTGCACTACCTCGCTGTAAAAACCGAGATACAACAGCTTGGGGATATTCATATGACCTACGGCATGACCTGGAAAACAGAGCAGGCCAGACTAGATCGATCTATGGATCACGGGGGCGTGCCTCGATGCGTGACGATGGCCATCCGGCCAGACGTGACAAACATAACCACGCCCGGGCCGAAAACCACAGATGAACTCCATCCGAGCTACGTCGTGACTTGGACCGATATTAGAGGCGTCGCACACCCCCTCCGCTTCACTGATGAAGTAATGGAACATGAATTCCTAGAAGGGTTTAAACCCATGAACATCGAATCATATGATGGGACAACAAACCCCGCGGTATGGATTGAGGATTTTCTCCTCCATATTCATATGGCCTGCGGTGATGACCTTCACGCCATCAAATACCTCCCGCTAAAACTCAAGGGATATGCTCGGCACTGGTTGAACAGTTTGCCGGAAAACAAAATTGGCAGCTGGGAAGACTTGGAAGACGCCTTCCTCGACAACTTCCAAGGTACATATGTCCGACCTCCGGATGCCTACGACTTAAGTCACATAGTTCAACAGCCCGGAGAATTAGCCAGGAAATTCAGTACTAGATTCTTAACTAAAAAGAACCAGATCATCGACTGTCCAGATGCCGAAGCCCTAGCGGCCTTTAAACATAGCATCCATGACGAATGGCCCGCCCGACACCTCGGCCAAGAAAATCCAAAGTCTATGGCAGCCCTCACGACACTTATGACCTGCTTCTGCGCGGGCGAGGATAGCTGGCTAGCCCGTAGCAATAACAATACAAGCGAACCTGGCACTTCTAAAGCCAGAAATAGCAACGGCAAACCCCGACGCAATAGACACAAGCATCAAAGCAACAGTGACAACACCGAGGACATGGCAGTCAATGCCAGATTCAGTGGCTCTAAGTCCGGTCAGTGGAAGAAGCCATATAAAAGAAACAATCCAGGCTCGTCCAGCTTGGACCGCATACTCGATCGTCCATGTCCAATCCACGGCACTCCTGATAAACCAACCAATCATACTAAGAGAGACTGTTGGGTTTATAAACAGGCTGGCAAGTTAAATGCCGAGAATAAGGAGAAGCGGTTGCAAAGCAAGGACAATGATGAGGAGCCCCGTCCACCGAACACAGGGGGACAGAAGAAGTCCCCCCCCCCCCAAGTTAAAATGGTGAACATGATATACGCTACCCATATACCCAAGAGGGAGCGGAAGCGCGCGCTCAGGGACGTCTACGCGATGGAGCCAGTCGCCCCAAAGTTCAACCCATGGTCGTCCTGCCCGATCACCTTCGATCATAGGGACCATCCGACCAGTACCGGTTATGGCGGTTCAGCCGCACTAGTCCTTGACCCAATCATTGATGGATTCCATCTCACACGAGTCCTCATGGACGGTGGTAGCAGCCTGAACCTGCTCTATCAGGATACAGTGTGCAAAATGGGTATTGATCCCTCAAGAATCAAGCCCACAAAAATCACCTTTAAAGGAGTCATACCGGGTGTAGAGGCCTGCTGTACGGGCTCAATCACACTGGAAGTGGTCTTTGGATCCCCGGATAACTTGTGAAGCAAAGAGTTGATCTTCGATATCATCCCCTTCTGCTATGGCTATCATGCACTGCTCGGACGAACAACATTCGCTCGATTCAATGCGGTACCACACTATGCTTATCTCAAACTTAAGATGCCCGAACCACGCAGTGTCATAACAGTCAATGGAAACACAACGCTCCCTCCGTACTGAGGAGCACAGCGTCGCGCTGGCAGTGGAGATACAGAGCGGCCTTATCAAGCAGAACTTTAATTCGATGGCCAAGCTCCCAGACACTATCAAACGAGTCTGGACTACTCGGCAGCAGGATAGTCCAGCTCGTCAAGAGCTCGACTAGAAATTTGGCCTCCGTCTCAATCCCGACCAAATGGCAGCATACGTACCGCGCGTACATAATTACGCACACAAAATACCATGGGCATAGACGGAGGCGTAACATTATTGTGGCCCATCATGCGGCTTACACACATACCCTTTCCTTTTCCTTCTTATCTTTTTTGTGTCTTTTTGATAGGCTGCTACGTCTTGAGCTTGCGTTGGTTTTCCTTGAAGAGGAAAGCGTGATGAAGCAATAGTAGCGTAAGTATTTCCCTTAGTTTTTTAGAACAAAGGTATCAATCCAGTAGGAGGCTCCTCAACAAGTCCCACGAACCTACACAAATAAAAAAGAACTCGCAACCAACGCAATAAAGGGGTTGTCAATCCCTTCACGGCCACTTGCGGAAGTGAGATCTGATAGAGATAATATGATAAGATAAATATATTTTTGGTATTTTATAATATAGATACAGAAAATAAAGATGCAAATAAAAGTAAATTGGAAGCAAATATGATAAGAGATAGACCCGGGGGCCATAGGTTTCACTAGAGGCTTCTCTCGAGAGCATAAGTATTACGGTGGGTGACCAAATTACTGTCGAGCAATTGATAGAAAAACGAATAATTATGACGTTATCTAGGCATGATCATGTATATCAGCATCACGTTCGCAACAAGTAGACTGACTCCTACCTGCATCTACTACTATTACTCCACACATCGACCGCTATCCAGCATGCATCTAGAGTATTAAGTTCATAAGAACAGAGTAATGCATTAAGCAAGATGACATGATGTAGAGGGATAAACTCAAGCAATATGATATAAACCCCATCTTTTTATCCTCGATGGCAACAATACGTGTCTTGCAACCCTTTCTGTCACTGGGTAAGAACACCACAAGCTTGAACCCAAAGCTAAGCACTTCTCCCATGGCAACAAAGATCAATCTAGTAGGCCAAACCAAACCGATAATTCGAAGAGACTTGCAAAGATAACTCAATCATATAAAAGAATTCAGAGAAGATTCAATTATTATCCAAAGATAAACTTGATCATAAACCCACAATTCATCAGATCTGGACAAACACACCGCAAAAAGAGATTACATCGAGTACATCTCCACAAGAGAGGGGGAGAACATTGTATTGAGATCCAAAAAGAGAGAAGAAGCCATCTAGCTAATAACTATGGACCGAAGGTCTGTGGTCAACTACTCACAACTCATTGGAAGGGCTATGGTGTTGATGTAGAAGCCCTCCATGGTGGAATCCCGCTCCGGCAGAATGTCGGGGACGGCTCCAAGATGGGATCTCGCGGATATAGAAGGTTACGGTGGCGGAAATATTTCTTCTTGTGCTCCCTGGATGTTTTCGGGGTATGTAGGCTTATATAGGAGGAAGAAGTACATCGGTGGCCGCCCGAGGGGCCCACGAGATAGGGGGCATGCCCTATAGGGGGGCGCCCTACCCTCTCATGGCCGCCTCGACTGCTTCTTGACTTGCACTCCAAGTCCTCTGGATCACGTTCGTTCCAAAATTCACTCTTCTAAAGGTTTCATTCCGTTCGGACTCCGTTTGATATTACTTTCCTTCGAAATACTGAAATAGACAAAAAAACAACAATACGGGCTTGGCCTCCGGTTAGTAGGTTAGTCCCAAAAATGATAATAATGTATAAAATAAAGCCCATAAACATCCAAAACAGGTAATATAATAGCATGGAACAATTAAAAATTATAGATACGTTGGAGACGTATCAAGCATCCCCAAGCTTAATTCCTACTTGTCCTCGAGTAGGTAAATGATAAAAACAGAATTTTTGATGTGGAATGCTACCTAGCATAATTATCAATGTAATTTTCTTTATTGTAGCATGAATGTTTCAGATCCAAATGATTCAAAATAAAAGCTTATAAAACATAAAAATAATAATGCTTCAAAGCATACTAATAAATAATCATGTCCTATCAAAATAACATAGCCAAAGAAAGCTTATCCCTACAAAATCATATAGTTAGGCCATGCTTCATTTTCATTACACAAAATACTCCCATCATGCACAACCCCGATGACGAGCCGAGCAATTGGTTCATACTTTTTAACGCGCTTCAGCTTTTCAACTCTTACTCAATACATGAGCGCAAGCCATGGACATAGCACTATGGTGGTCTACTGTGGTGGTTGTGAGGACAAAAAGTGGGAGAAGATAGTCTCACATCAACTAGGCGTATCAACGGGGTATGGAGATGCCCATCAATAGATATCAATGTGAGTGAGTAGGGATTGCCATGCAACGGATGCACTAGAGCTATAAATATATGAAAGCTCAACAAAATAAACTAAGTGGGTGTGCATCCAACTTGCTTGCTCACGAAGACCTAGGGCATTTTGAGGAAGCCCATCATTGGAATATACAAGCCAAGTTCTATAATGAAAAATTCCCACTAGTATATGAAAGTGACAACATATGAGACTCTCTATCATGAAGATCATGGTGCTATTTTTGAAGCACAAGTGTGGAAAAATAGATAGTAGCAATTGTCCCTTCTCTCTTTTTCTCTCATTATTTTTTTCCTTTTTTTCCTTTTTCTCTTTCTTTTTTTCTTTTTTTCCTTTTCTTTCTTTCTTTTTTTTCTTTTTGGTGGGCTTCTTTGGCCTCTTTTATTTTTATAAAGTCTGAAGTCCCATCCCGACTTGTGGGGGATAGTCTCCATCATCCTTTCCTCACTGGGACAATGCTCTAGTAATGAAGATCATCACACCTTTATGGATTTACAACTCAAGAATTACAACTCAAAGCTAGAACAAAATATGAGTCTATATGAATGCCTCCGGCAGTGTACCGGGATATGCAATGAACCAAGAGTGACATGTATGAAAATTATGAAGGTGGCCTTGCCACAAATACGATGTCAACTACATGATCATGCAAAGAGCAATATGACAATGATGAAACGTGTCATAATAAACGGAACGGTGGAAAGTTGCATGGCAATATATCTCGGAATGGCTATGGAAATGCCATATAGGTAGGTATGGTGGCTGTTTTGAGGAAGGTAAATAATGGGTTCATGATACCGGCGAAAATTGCACGGTATAATAGAAGTTAGCTAAGTGGAAGGATCAGTGTGCATATATCCATGGACTCACATTAGTCATAAAGAACTCATATACTTATTGCAAAAGTCTACTTCGCCCTCGAAGCAAAGTACTACTATGCATGCCCCAAGAGGGATAGATTGGTAGGAAAAAATCATCGCTCGTCCCCGACTGCCACTCATAAGGAAGACACTCAAAAAGAGCACCTCATGCAACAAATTTGGCACACAACTTTTACCATACGTGCATGCTACAGGACTTGCCAACTTCAACAAAAGTATTTCTCAATTTCATAATTATCCACTAGCATGACCCTAACATTACTACCTTTATATCTCAAAACAATTATCAAGCATCAAATTGATCCTAGCATCCAATTCACTTTCTATGATAGTTTTTATTATACTCAACTTGGAAGCTCATCATTCTAGGACCAAATTCATAACCGAACAAAATACCATGATGTTCTAAGAGACTCTCAAAATAATATAAGTGAAGCATGAGAGACTAGCAATTTCTTTAAAATTAATCCACCGCCATGCTCTAAAAGATATAAGTGAAGCACTCGAGCAAAAATTATCAAGCTCAAAAGATATAAGTGAAGCACATAGAGTACTCTATCAAATCCTAATCAAATAGGCTTCTCCCAAAAGGTGTGTTACAACAAGGATGATTGTGGTAAACTAAAAAGCAAAGACTAATATAATACATGACGCTCCAAGCAAAACACATATCATGTGGTGAATAAAAATATAGCTCCAAGTAAAGTTACCAATGAACGAAGACGGAAGAGGGGATGCCTTCCCGAGGCATCCCCAAGCTTAGGCTTTTGGCTATCCTTGAATATCTTGGGGTGCCATGGGCATCTCCAAGCTTAGGCTCTTTGCCACCCTTTATTCCATAGTCCATAAAAGCTTTACCAAAACTTGAAAACTTCACAACACAAAACTCAACAAGAAATCTTATAAGCTCCGTTAGTGAAAGAAAATAAAACCACCACATAAGGTACTGTAATAAACTCATTCTTTATTTATTTTAGTGTTAAACCTACTGTCTTCCAAGTTCTCTATGGTTCATACCCTTACATACTAGCCATAGATGCATCAAAATAAGCAAACAACACACGAAAGGCAGAATCTGTCAAAAACATAACAGTCTGTAGCAATCTGTAACTAACGCAAACTTCTGAAACCTTAAAAATACTACCAAAATAGGACGTCCTAAAAAATTTGTTTATTGATCATCAGAAAAAAGAATCAATGCAAAATCACGTTCCTGTGATTTACTGAATTTTGTCTCGTGAGTGTGAAGTTTCTGTTTTTCAGCAGAATCAAATCAACTATCATCATAGGTTATCCTATAGGTTCTACTTGGCACAAACACTAATTAAAAGATAAAAACACATCTAAACATAAAGTAGATGCAAAATCTATTACTAAACAGGAAGGAAAAATATTGGGTTGTCTTCCAACAAGCGCTTTTCTTTAAAGCCTTTTTAGCTAGGCATTGAGATTTCAATGATGCTCACATGAAAGACAAGAATTGAAGCATAAAGAGAGCATCATGAAACACGTGACAAACACATCTAAGTCTAACATACTTCCTATGCATAGGCATATTATAAGCAAACAAATTTGCAAGGCAAGCAAGAACTAGCATATGCAAGGAAGAAGAGAGAGACGATAGCAATCTCAACATGACGAGAGGTAATTTAGTAACATGGAAATTTATACAACCATATTTTCCTCTCTCATAATAATTACATGTGGGATCATAAGAAAATTCAACAAAATAGCTATCACATAAAATATTTTCAACGCAATCCACATGGATGCAAAGTTGACACTCTTCCAAAATAGTGGGATTATCATTAACTAAAGTCATAACCTCTCCAAACCCACTTTTATCAAAAACTTCATAAGATTGAACATTATCCAAATATGTGGGATCTAAAGTTGACACTCTTCCAAACCCACTTTAAGTATTATTGCAAACATTATTAGCAATCTCATATTCATCATGGATCTTAAATAAAATTTCAAGATAAGTAGAATCACCCCAATCATGATCATTGCAACAAGTAATAGGCATAGCAAAACTAGCATCCCCAAGCTTAGGGTTTTGCATATTATTAGCATAATTGACATTAAGAGAATTTATAGTAACATCATTGCAAGCATGCTTTTCATTGAAGTAACTATGAAGTATGGGTGCAATAGCAACGATCTCATGTTTAACATAAGGAACTATAGCAAATTCATCTTCATAAATATTGGCATCATGGCCACAAGAATAGCAAGCATCATCTTCATCAAGGGATATTTCAATCAAATCATCGGAAACATCATTATCTATAGATTCATTCATATCATTATTTTCTTCCAAAGCAACGGTCATTCTCTCAATAAATTCTTTGACATAGACATTATGAGCATAGTTTCAATAGCAATGTTTAAGTATGTCAAAATTTTCAGATTTGTAGAGAGTAATATCATATTTTTCAATCAAAGAAGCAACTTCATAAGAACCCTTAAAAGCAACAAATTCTTCAATTTGTTAGATATCATAGTAACTATAAACACCCTTTGCATAAGAAGATAAAATTTCATTTTCATTAAACTCACATAGGTAGGGAAGGTGTTTTTTAGGGTTCTTAGAGCAACAAGTAAAATCACAAATTTCACAAAGATTCCAAGCATAACACATCAATCTGTTTATTTGATCCCATAAGAGTCTCCCTTTTTCAGACAAACGGTGATGCACAAAATGAACATGCTCATCTAAAGGTTTCCCATCAACTAGGCTAGTTGGGGTTTCAGCACGAGCGCATAAGGATCGAAGATGATCAAAGTAGAACACTTTAAGTGGATCCATATCAATAGATTTTTAGCAAGCAAAGATGCAAGCACATAGAAGGCACATGGATACACAAGCAAACAAAAAGGCAAGCGAAAGAGAGAGGAGAATAAGAAGGCAAGCGGAAAAGAGAGGAGATTGGGAATGAGAGGGCGAATAAAACGGCAAGGGTGAAGTGGGGGAGAGGAAAACGAGAGGCAAATAGAAAATAATGTAAATGCGAGGGAGATGAGTTTGTGATGGGTACTTGGTATGTCTTGACTTGAGCGAAGACCTCCCCGACAACGGCGCCAGAAATCCTTCTTGCTACATCTTGAGCTTGCGTTGGTTTTCCTTGAAGAGGAAAGGGTGATGCAGCAATAGTAGCGTAAGTATTTCCCTCAGTTTTTGAGAACCAAGGTATCAATCCAGTAGGAGGCTCCTCAATAAGTCCCACGAACCTACACAAACAAATACAGAACTCTTAACCAACGCAATAAAGGGGTTGTCAATCCCTTCATAGCCACTTGTGAAAGTGAGATCTGATAGAGATAATATGATAAGATAAATATATTTTTGGTATTTTATAATATATATGCAGAAAATAAAGATGCAAATAAAAGTAAATTGGAAGAAAATATGATAAGATATAGACCCGGGGGCCATAGGTTTCACTAGAGGCTTCTCTCGAGAGCATAAGTATTACGGTGGGTGAACAAATTACTGTCGAGCAATTGATAGAAAACCGAATAATTATGATGTTATCTAGGCATGGTCATGTATATAGGCATCACGTCCACAACAAGTAGACCGACTCCTGCCTGCATCTACTACTATTACTCCACACATCGACCGCTATCCAGCATGCATCTAGAGTATTAAGTTCATAAGAACAGAGTAACGCATTAAGCCAGATGATATGATGTAGATAGATAAACTCAAGCAATATGATATAAACCCCATCTTTTTATCCTCGATGGCAACAATACAATACGTGTCTTGCAACCCTTTCTGTCACTGGGTAAGAACACCGCAAGATTAAACCCAAAGCTAAGCACTTCTCCCATGGCAAGAAAGATCAATCTAGTAGGCCAAACCAAACCGATAATTCGAAGAGACTTGCAAAGATAACTCAATCATATAAAAGAATTCAGAGAAGACTCAATAATTATCCAAAGATAAACTTGATCATAAACCCACAATTCATCGGATCTCGACAAACACACCACAAAAAGAGATTACATCGAATATATCTCCACAAGAGAGGGGGAGAACATTGTATTGAGATCCAAAAAGAGAGAAGAATCCATCTAGCTAATAACTATGGACCCTAAGGTCTATGGTAAACTAGTCACAACTCATCGGAAGGGCTATGGTGTTGATGTAGAAGCCCTCCATGGTGGAAACCTGCTCCGGCAGAACGCCGGAGACGGCTCCAAGATGGGATCTCGCAGATACAGAAGGTTACGGTGGCGGAAATATTTCTTCGGGTGCTCCCTGGATGTGTTTGGGGTATGTAGGCTTATATAGGAGGAAGAAGTACATCGGTGGCCGCCCGAGGGGCCCACGAGACAGGGGGCGCGCCCTATAGGGGGGGTGGCGTGCCTTACCCTCTCGTGGCCGCCTCGACTGCTTCTTGACTTGCAGTCCAAGTCCTCTGGATCACGTTCGTTCCAAAAATCATGCTTCCAAAGGTTTCATTCCGTTTGGACTCCATTTGATATTCCTTTTCTTCGAAATACTGAAATAGACAAAAAAATAGCAATACGGGCTGGGCCTCCGGTTAGTAGGTTAGTCTTAAAAATGATAATAATGTATAAAAAAGCTAATAAACATCCAAAACAGGTAATATAATAGCATGGAACAATCAAAAATTATAGATGCGTTGGAGACGTATCACATGCCTCTCCCGACGGCCTGGTCATCGGTCCTTTCGAAGGATATATACAAACCAAGGCGGGAAACAGTATGGACGTGTGATGGAATCTCTAGATGTTCTTCTTGATGATCATTCTACCTGTCTTAGGGACCAGCACGCAGCTCCCCCTGGTCTTGGCAGGTTAAGCAGCCATATTGTTTATCGCACTATTTGTACAAATACGCTTTGACTTCTTAATCAAATTACAATGTAAACAGTTTGCGGCCCAATTTACGTGGCATTAACTTGCTATTTCATTTTATTTCATTATTCTTATCAATTGCACCCATACACTTTGGTATGCTTTAAATTCGCCAGGGGCTTCATTACACCCCATAATACGACAACAAAGTCCGAACACTTTTTTACAGTATAGTTCAGCACCCCATACTTTAGCATTATATGCATCGGCTCCGAATCATGTCTTTGGTCAATAGTTGGGTTGTCCGGCTCCTATGCTTACAACCTTATGTTCCGCTATATCGGTTAGGGTAGTAAAGGGAAAACTACTGCGATTGTGTCCTGGTTTATCCGGATGAGCACCTCAGTTGAGAAAGCCGAAAACTAACTATCATGATGCGGCGTGAGCCGGTCAGCTGTTTGAGAGGTTACAAATCCTTTGCAATTTTTTCCACATTATGCGATGAATTGGTTTTTATCCGATCAGGTGTTTATAGTACCCCAAGTTCGGACTTACGAACACTAGGGGGCTGCGCCTAATTTCTATTTGTCAAACTCCTATGGCTAAGTGAGGGTGATAAAGCACATAGTCCGATTGCCTGGTTCGTTGCGCTAAACACCTCCTTTAAGGACCAAACTCTAGGATAAAGAGTGTTTAGATTCATCCCGAACACCCCCGTACTACCTACGTGGGGGCTGAAGCTGATGACTGGCCAACTCTCAGATTTAACAAACGGCCGCACAGGAGGTAAAGTTTTGAATAACAGGCATTATATTACATAACAGTTCTGTTTCATAATATAGGAAGGGACAATATGAATGACTTCATTCAAAGATAATGTCTTTTGAACACTGCCCCTCTATAATGCGGGATCCCTTCAGGACATCTTCAAAATACCGATTGGGTGTGCGGGCTCCTTGCCCGTGGGTGGTCCCTCGGTTGCAAGCTTCACGATGTCCATCTTAGCCCACTGTATCTTGACTCGGGCGAAGGCCATTCGCGTTCCTTCGATGCAGACCAACCGCTTGATGGCATCAAGCCGAGGGCAGACATCGACCAGCCGCTTCACGAGCCCGAAGTAACTGCTGGGTATGGCTTCGGCAGGCCATAGCCGGATTATTAAATCCTTCATGGCTAGTTCGGCCAACCTATGCAGTTCGAATAGCTATTTTAGCTGATCGCTAAAGGACACCGGATGTTCTGGCGCAAGGTATTGCAACCAAAACAACTTCTCCGTGGAACTCCCCTCTTCGGCTCGGAAGAACTCCGCAGCGTCTAAAACGCTGCGCGGCATATCCGCAAACGCCCCTGGAGAACTCCAAATCCGGGTCAGTAAGAGGAACCTTTTCTTCACATATTTGCTCTTCATAATAAAGGCCTTACCCGCCGCGATTTTTTTGGCCTCCTAGAGTTCCTGGAGGGCGCCCTGGGCTTCAACCCGGGCATCGTGTGTTCTTTGGCGGGCCTTGGCAAGTTCGGACTCTTGATCCGCAATGTTGCGCTCCAAGGACTCACATTTCTTCATGGCGTCCTGGAGCTCCTGCTGGAGCTCAACGACCTTGGCCTCATGCTTTTCACGGGCGGCTTGTTCCTTGGTCACTCTCTCCTCGGCCTCGGCCAGTGCCTTCTTGAGGGTCTCCACCTCGGTCACCGCTCCTATTAAATATCATGGCACTTTAGTCAGCACAAATCATTCATCATTCCTGAATATAGACAAGGTTATTGAATACCTTGATTGTCTTCCAGCTGTTTCTTCACACGGCCGAGCTCTTCCTTGGTTCGCTCCAGACTCTGCTTCAGTCCAGAGATATTAGCAACATGAGAGGTCATAGACAGCAACGATGCCTGCTTATTCATATAGACATGTCAGGTTGGTCTCCTGCGAAAATTACTTGATCCTCTGTTCGCCTTTTCTTTCCGAACACCGGAAAGAGTCTCAGGGGCTACTGTCTATACTATGACATTCTTTTTATATAATTGTGTCACTCACCTCAAAACCTGTTAGAAGGCTGGTACAGGCGTCGGTCAGTCCGCTCTGAATGGACCTCACCCTCTCAACCACCGTACACATAAGTATACGGTGTTCCGCAACAATGGAAGCACCTTGCGGCGCTTCCAGCAAATTATCCGATGCCTCTGGATAGAAAGAGTTCACCGGTGGAATAGGCGCACCTCCTTCTTTTGAAAAAGGCTGCTTGCCTAATTCCGGAGCCGTATAGGTCTCCGGATATGTATTCAGCTGGGGGCCGAATTGGATATGGCCCCCATTGCCAGTATCCATGGGGATTTGCTCCCCCATGTGTCCGGCGGCCATGATTTCACCCTCTGGCGCTGCCTTGACGGCCTCCTTCATCTGTCCCTGGCCTGGGGTCCTTCGGGACAACTAACGGTGTCCTGGACTACGGGGTACTCACCACGTCGTCTCCCGATCAGTTGGATTGGGCCGAGGACCCCCATGGCCATTTACTCATGGGCCAGTTCGGACATCCGAAATATACACAAGGGAGATTCTACAAGACTTGGTGATCAAGACAAGGACTCCTCCCCACCGGCGTATTCGACTAGGACTCTTGTTATGCTAGGCCTCTGGTACATTGTATAAACCAAGGCCAGGCTGGTTGATACATTATGACATTACTCATCATACCTCTAGGGCTTAGACCACAACATATGATCTCGAGGTAGATCAACTCTTGTAACCCCTATACTCATTATAGTCAATCAAGCAGCATGTAGGGTATTATCTCATCAAGAGAGCCCGAAGATGGGTAAAATCCCGTGTTCATGTTACCATTGATCCTAAGATGCATGGCTTGGGACCCCCTACACGAGATCTGCCAGTTTTGACACTGACAATGGTGCTTTCATTGAGGGTTCCACTGTGTGATCGGCAAAAGGATCAATGGCTCGGCTGAAGATTAACTTCGATGCTGGCTTCTTCGTCACCAGCTCGACTAGTCACCTTGGCTTGACCGAGGACTGCGCCCTACCTCCGATCGTCATGTTCGTTGGAGGGCCTTGATCAACATCAAATCTGATCTCTATCAAGATTATGGAGGAATCATCCATGGAGCTCAGGGGATCAACGTCAACATTGCCCTCGGGCGACCGTGCTGTTTTTATGGACAACAAAGTCGTATCCGCCGCCACCGCCTCCTCGAGTGTCGCTTAAACAACTGCTTCAGTGGAATTATGCGGAATTAAGTCTACAACAACCCTACAAAATTTTGTCGAGTTCCGATGGAGGAATCTACGACAATCTCCGATATGCCGGAGCCCTGTTGAATCTGGACGAGAATCCGGACGAGTTTGGAGCATGGTGTCCATCATCTACCTCGGAGATCCTTTGGAAGATCCAACTTTGATCGACTGAGGAATTCCTATATCTACCACCTGTCAAAAATTCAGCTCGATCCGACCGTCCAAACTCCGGGAACCTTCCGATTAGTGCATCACTTTTCGGATATGTTTTCTGCGCTAGAACGAATCCGGCCCGAGTTCATATTCTTTATGTATGGGATTTCGGACATCCTTTTTGAAAAAAGTTTTCATATGGGGTATTGTGTTTTATTCTCAAACACATCCCACTAGTATTAAAAGTATTTTTACAATACGATCTTCACCGTCGCGTCGGTGTCAAACCAGCGCGACAGCATCACTCCACGGTGCCCGATCTGTGCTAGACACGTCATCGCTTTGTTGACCCGAGCTTAACTTCTTTGGATCATCATCTCGGCCAGCTGAACAATAGTTCAGCATCGTGAAGGATAAATCGTCACCAACATCGCCGCCCCATGGATTACATGGAGCGGGCACACCGGCACCGTCACGAGGTCACTTCATCAAGCCAGCATTGACCACGTCACAAGTTACAACCTGCATCGGCATGGCCGAACCATTGCTTCATCGAGCCGATGTCCATCACGCCGAACTAATTCAACACCTCGGCTGACTTGGCAGCTTCAACATCTCCTTATTGACCTGCTCCGTCACCTCGGCTAGGCCGAGGGCTTTGCCATCTCTTTGTCAACTTACTTCGGAGACCTCGGCATCACCAGCAGACCAGCTTCATCATGTTAGTTGGACCACGGGCTTTGCCTCAGCTAGCTAACCTTTGCCACCATCACCATGCCTTCGCTTCATCACCCATCAGGCAATGGGTGTGCGGATCGAGTCCCAATTTTGGGAGTAACCTTTCTTTGGACCACTACAACAAATAAACCAGGTGCTATTAATCCTAGCAATTTTTGGTTATTTGGATTTTTTTCCCAAGGAATTATTACTCTGCTTTGTTCCATCATCTATACACAGGTCTATCAAATGGTGGCCGCATCAACAACGGTCGCTTGGTGGTTCGGACAGTTTCTGTACATAGTTCGGCGAACACCGTATCCGGAACTCGGACCGACCTGTGAATTCGGGCTTTGCCACGCTTTACCACATCATGCCGACGCCCGACATTGACATTGACCTCGATGCTCAAGCCATATCTCTTTCTTTATTTACTTCACTTGTATTAAATAAGTAGAAGAATTTTTTTATATATACATTATAATCTTTATTTGTCATTACTTTTGGTTTGCACTATTTTATCTGTGCAGCCAATCGACCTAGACTGAGCCGCGTTGTCGCCTTCGTCGACCGAATTGTGTTGTCGCCTTGGCGTGCCGCTGGACTGGGAGCTTCATCTTCTCGGAGTGCCGAACTCTCTGCTCGGACACCTGGGGACAAGCCCGAGAGGCTGGAACCTTGTCCCGCATCAAGCTCGGACCACGTCATCAATGCCGAACACATTAACTAGCTAAGTCGCTTTCTTGCTCAAAACTTTAAGTTTTAAATTTTGTTTGGTTCGACCAAGCATTATACTTCTTTTGCAAAAAGTCATTTGTGAGAAAATTCCTTGTCATAACTTTGTTTGTGACACACAAATCCAAATACCCCGTTTATTTGGGGGCTTCCTTTATGAAGGTTTTTCTCTTGCATATGATTATACTTGTACGGCTTCGTTCCTTGTTCGTGTATTACGCCACAATATGCATCATATTGACTTAAGTGTTCCGCAAGCTGGGTTGCCTGGCCCCTGTGCTTACCCCTACGTTCCCGATTGTTCGGCTAGGGAGTAAAGGGAGCACTTCTGCGATTGTCACGACCGGGTCATCCGAGCTCTGACCTCAGACTGGGTGAAGCCGAAAGCTAGCGCTCTTATTGTTTTCAATCATCGCCGACGTACAACGGAACTCATGAGTACAAAAAATCTATTGCACAAGTCTCATAGTAACAATGAGCAACCGAAGAAAGGTATCGGTGGAGGTACTATTTTCTTCGAAGATGCTTCTTACACTTCGTTAGTAATATAGCATAAGTTCACTGAGCGCTTTGTCTGTTACAGCCTTATGGCCTGATTGCCTGTTTATCGGAAACACCGTCGATATTCTAGACAAGTGGAGTACATAACACTTTTTGGTCCTTGATAGAAGAGGGGGAAGACGATGGTCGGTTAAGACGCGTTCAAAGTTCGGGTGAACACAGATATGATATAAGTACTTCGGTACATACAATCATTATACATAAAATTCTTTTACCCAAGTAACTTGGGGGCTCTTAAAATTTATATGAGCTATTTTATAGTAAATGTGTTTTCTTCTTGTTCGTTGCAAAGGGCTGACCCGCGTGAAGTCTTGAGATCGGATGTGTCATGTAAAAGCACGACAAAAGCACAATTTTTTTCCAATTTTCGGATTGGCATCGAACACTTGATCTTGTTCAAATGTCAAGTTTTTACTGACGTTTTTTGGTTTTCCAAGCTTATGGCACTTTTAAAATATTTGTGTGTTTCCAGCACAAGTCTCACAGTGCAACGCCGGACACCTTTAGGGATTCGGTAAAAGCATTCTCGGATATTGCTATATATGCATCGGTTTCAAATTGTGTCTTCGGTCAATAGTTGGGTTGCCCGGCTCCTGTGCTTGCCTCCTATGTTCCTCTTTGTTTGGCTAGGTGTGCAAAGGGAGAACCACTGCGATTGTGCTTCCAGCTCGCATGGTTAAGCACCTCAGTGGAGAAAGCCAAAAATTGACTGTCACAATAAGCGTAAACTGGTCAGCGATCCGATGACTATGTTAAATGACGGGCTGTTCATAACATTGGCCGAAGTGTTTACGGCTTGACCTCGACTGTCGTCGCCGAACAATAACTGAGGGATAGCTAGCTTCCCTAGTTTAAAGCTCCTATGACTAAGTGAAAGTTATAAACCCCGCATATCTGATTGCCTCGTTTCCACTAACACAACCGCCTTCGGGCACCGAGACGTCGGCTAAGGGTTGTCATGTTATTGCGGAAAAAACTCCACGCAATATCTACAAAGGAGTAGAAGCCGACGATGGGCCACTTTTAACTGATAAACGGTCGCAACAGAGTCAAAATAAAATTGGCACTTGTATTTAATATACAAGGGCCGCCTCCCGTAATCATCGTTATAAAGCCATAAATATGCATCAATTTGACTTAAGATTTTGGCTAAGCTGGGTTGCCTGGCTCCTGTGCTTACCCCTACGTTCTCGATTGTTCGGCTAGGTGGTAAAGGGAGCACCTCTGTGATTGTTACTACCGGGTCATCCGAGTAAGTACCTTAGACTGGGTGAAGCCAAAAGCTAGCAATCTTAAAGTATCACATTGGTCGGCAACGACGGAAGTGAAAATGGTGGTTCATTAATAAAATAGAGTTCGGGAACTTTCCCCGAACTAAATCCTCAATATTTTCCTCCCACATTGACCGGAGGTGAGGTTTCATGATCATGATAAGCATGACGACCCAAAGAAAGGAACCGATAGCGGGACTATTTTCCTTAGAAGATGTTTCTTACATTATGTAATATAACATATCTCTCTGTGTACCTTTGTTTATAAAACCGTATGGCTAGATTGCCTTATTTTCCATAAATCTTTGCCCTTATAACGACTTTATAAAGTAGGAAAACACTCCTCGGCTACTAGCTGAAGAGGTTGAAGCCGATGGTTGACCAACAAAGTTTTGTACAATGCAGATCCGAGCATTAATGATGTAAAGTAGTTGCATACATAGAGTCATTACACATAATTTGTGATTTTACTATGGATATCGATCCTTAAATAGGCCACCCGTGCCCACATTAAGGCTCGGGGGCTACTGGGCTTGGCGCTCATTATTTATAAATATTAAAGGGGCACATCGATCCCCTGCTCTGGTGTTGCCACCCGACCAGTGTCTCGGGGGCTACTGCATTGCCTGTTCAATGCAGAAAATTCAAAGTGCTTTGGGTTTGGCTTGACTGAACTATGCGCAAACGCGTCTTTGGAAAACAATAGGTACCATATGGACCTATTCGGCATCAGGCTAATATATTATGGCAACTTCTCAAGACCCTCTCTCAAGGGCCCGTTCGCCGATCACTAATATCTCTAGTATATTACACCGCTTTTCTATTCCTATGTATGCTACCGAGCGAGGAGTTGATCCTCAGGCCGATTTCGCGCATCGACCTGAGTCTCAAGGGCTACTAGGATCAACAGTTTCATGTTTTCCTTCAGGTGCATCTCGGGTTTTAAACCGACACACACACACCTTGAGGGCTACTGGCTATATATCTCGGCAGAGAATAAATTGCAGCAATCAAAAAATTAGCCCGCAGTCAGGGGTGGTGCACCACCTCAGAAGGAGTCTGGCATAAAGCTCGGGCGCCAGTGGCTGGCTCCATAGAGGGCATTTCCAGCATTAAGCTCGGCTAACCTCCTTTAAACTTCCTCAAGCCAAGGTGATCTATGACACCTCGGATACAGTCCGACGTTGGAGCTAGGATACAGTCCGGCGTTGGTGCTCTGCTGCAAAAGATACCTCAAATGCAGTCCGGCGTTGGAGCTCAGATGCAAGAGGACACCGCCGCCCGGGAACAACTTCAAAACCGAAGTGTGTCTTAAAAAAATAACAAGGCATTGATAAAGGCCGACAACTTAAAGGGGCTCCTAGGATACCCGACGTGTAAACTCTTCGGATTTACTTCGGCGATCCTCCAGATTGAAGATGAGAAGATTTGTTGAACCAGTTTTCAAGACCGACGACCGAAGATGAAGAACAGTTCGGAAGAATCGAGGAGCGTCCCCAACTTGAAGACAGGTTCAGGGGGCTACTGATAGTGTCCTAGACTACGGGGTACTCACCACGTCGTCTCTTGATCAGTTGGATTGGGCCGACGACCCCCATGGCCGTTTACTCATGGGCCAGTTCGGACAGGCGAAATATACACAAGGGAGATTCTACAAGACTTGGTGATTAAGACAAGGACTCCTCCCCACTGACGTATTCGACTAGGACTCTTGTTATCCTAGGCCTCTAGTACATTATATAAACCAAGGCCAGGCTGGTCGATAGATTATGACATTACTCATCACACCTCTAGGGCTTAGACCACAACATATGATCTCGAGGTAGATCAACTCTTGTAACCCCTATACTCATTATAGTCAATCAAGCATCATGTAGGGTATTATCTCATCAAGAGAGCCCGAAGCTGGGTCAAATCCCGTGTTCATCTTACCATTGATCCTAAGACGCACAGCTTGGGACCCCCTACCCGAGATCCACCGGTTTTGACACTGACAACAACACCTCAGTGTCATCCGTGGCCATGTGAGAGGAGGCCGTTGGAAGGGACCCGTTGTCCATCACCTTTGGGTCCAACGAATTCCCGATTGATGAGGATTGCTGGAGACGAAACGGGCCGGGCTGTGGCACATGATTTGACATGTTAAAACCATGAAGGAAAAGGGCCGGATATATGAGTGCATCTTCGAGTACTTATGATTTGGCCAGGGGCTTATCCCTGGGGCGCCATTTTGAGCTGCTGTCGGTCTTCGGGCAGCGGAGCCGGATAGTGAATTTGCTCCGCTATCTTTGTCCAGCCCTGAGAGAATCAGTAGGGAGGCTTAGGAGTCTTCCTCGAGTTTGCAAGTAAAGGATACACCTCGAAAACATGAAAAAACTTACCGGACGAGTGGGATGGGCCAAGTGGTGCCCACGGTCCTCGGTCGTATCCGGCCATGTCTTGTTGGACTTGAAAAGCACATTCCAAATGTCTTCGTGTGTAGTGCTGCAGAACTGCAGCAAGGTCTGGTGCTTGGCCGGATCGTACTCCAACAAATAGCAAGTCCGGCTTTGGCACGGAAGGATCCGGCGAACAAGCATCACCTGGATCACATTGACAAGCTTGATGTTCTTGTCTATCATGCTCCTGATGCGCGTCTGAAGCGATGTCAGCTCGTTTGACAAAGACCAATCCAGGCCCTTCTCTGGCTAGGAGGTGAGCCGCATTGGGGCTCCGGACCGGAATTCGAGAGCCGCGGCCCAGGTGGTGTCGCGCGGCTCTGTGACATAGAACCACTACTGTTGCCACCCTTTGACGGTCTCCATGAAGGTACCTATTGGCCATGTGACATTGGACATCTTGCTCAACATGGCGCCTCCAAACTCTGCGTGTTGGCCACCCACAACCTTCGGCTTCACATTGAAGATCTTTAACCCCGATCTGAAGTGGGGTGGGATGCGGAGGAAAGCCTCGCAGACGACAATGAATGCCGAGATGTTGAGGAAAGAATTTGGGTCTAGATCATGGAAATCTAGCCCGTAGTACAACATGAGTCCACGGACAAATGGGTGGAGAGGAAATCCCAGTCCGTGAATGAAGTGGGGGATAAACACTACCCTCTCATGGGGCTCCGGAGTGGGGACGATCTATCCCTTGGCCGGAAGCCCATGGGCGATTTCCTTGGCCAAATACCCAGCCTCCCGGAGCTTCGTAATGTCCTTCTCCTTGACGGAGGAGACCATCCACTTGCCCTGTGCTCCAGATCCGGACATGGTTGGAGTGCTTTCTTGGGGCGGAAAAGATGAGAACTTGGGCGCTGGAGCTCGAGAATGGGGGAGGCAGAGAGAGAGAGAGAGAAGGCGTGGGTGAAAGGGGTGAATCCTTATCTCTTTACAAAGGCAGTGAATATCAAGCGCCTCCCCACTCGCCCTACAAACTCGCCTATTCCTAGGGGCCGTGCAGACTATACGGTAGGATTACCCATGCCCGTATTGATGAGAATCCCACAATAAGGGGACACGATCTCTTCTTTGACAAGATGTGCCAATGAAACCACATCTCGAAATATGGAGCGACAGGCTAAAAAACGGTTTGAAATAATGGCCGGGCAGCGACGTGATGTCACGCTACAAAAAGTTGTCAGCGGATTGGACTCGTGAAATATTATACTCTCTACGGTTGTGTGTGGAATTTGTTTTGTAGAGCCGGACAAGATTCTTGTGGTCAAAGAATATTTTGGAGTATTCGGAGGAGGAACCCTCCTTGCAATGCCAAAGACAATCTGCGCGCCAGACACCTCGTCATTGAAGCCTGGTTCAGGGGCTACTGAGGGAGTCCTGGATTAAGGCGTCCTCGGACGGCCGGACTATGTAGCATGGGCCGGACTGTTTGGGCTATGAAGATACAATACCCAAGACTCTCTCCCGTGTCCGGATGGGACTCTCCTTGGCGTGGAAGGCAAGCTTGGCACCTGGATATGAAGATTCCTTTCTCTGTAACTGACTTTGTACAACCCTAGTCCCCTCCGGTGTCTATATAAACCGGAGGGCTTAGTCCGTAGAGATAATCATAATCATACAGGCTAGACTTCTAGGGTTTTAGCCATTACGATCTCGTGGTAGATAAACTCTTGTAATACTCATATTCATCAAGATTAATCAAGCAGGAAGTAGGGTATTACCTCCATAGAGAGGGCCCGAACCTGGGTAAACATCATGTCCCCCGCCTCCTGTTACCATCAACCTTAGACGCACAGTTCGGGACTCCCTACCCGAGATCCGCCGGTTATGACACTGACATGTGGGTAAATTGTCATAGTTTCCTTCCTATCCGTTAGATATAGATCGGATGACCTATATAGATCTGTTACTCTAACACCCCTCTTCTTTAATTCTTTGCCACATCAGCATGTTTGCTATTTCCCATGTGCATGATACCAGATACTACCACATTACCACCACTATGGTCAGCCTTAATCATCGCATGCAATAATTTAGTGCACCTTGAAATGTGAACGCATCCTTGACTCTCCTTCACCCTCCGGAAGTCCCACCACTCCACCCCGTGTGGAAAAAAACTGCATGCATGACTCTCCTCCCCCCCCCCGCGCTCGTCTAATCCGTTGTGACCATCAATATTTCCACCCCTTCCCTCCCCCACAATTTACTCCAACAAGTATGCCCACGTAGGTGTTACGTTAATCACGCAACATATCTTATGGGACGCTGCTTCAGTTACTCAACTGCAAGTGCATTGGGTAACTAGCATGTAGGCCCAACAGGCATCGAGCCCACATGTCAGTGATGCAACTGCACCTGTGGTTAAGTCAGTGAAGCTCAGTCCATATCTTACGTAGGTGTGCCACTGCTCTCTATAAATACTGTGCCTCCCACGGTATTCGGAAGAACTCTCACGTTCATCGTTATCTCCTCCCCTGCCCTCTCACATTGATCACCATGGCATCGCCCCTTCCAAGCCCTAGACGCCCCTTGCTGGACCACGTAGACGGTCACATGTCGTTGTTCCGCTCCTCGGCGCCACTATTCAAGGAGGGCGCATCGGTGTTCTGCTCCTCGCCGCGATGCGTCGGCGTTCCCAGTCTTGCCAGCACGCACGTCGGAGGACACGCCGGCTCCCCTCTACGTGGAGAAGGCCGCACCGCCCGCCAAGCCCCCCCAGCCTTGAGGAGCTTTGGAAAGAAATGGATGTTGCCTTGTGGGAGGCTTTGCCTCCGGCAGAGAGCGCCAAAATAGAGGCGGAGAAGAAGGAAGGGGAAGAGAAGAGCGCCACGAGGCATGCTGCCTGGCAGGCCTATGTCACGTCCGAGAGAGTTAGGCAATTGGCTCTTTGGCAGAAGGCTTGTGCGAGGGCCGTGAGGGTGGCGGAAGACGCCCGTGCCAAAGCCCTGAGTGTAGTCGGGCCCAAGCACCTCAGGTACACTTGGAGGTAAGTGGAGCGGGTGCACACTTCCAGCGAGGAGGAGTACCTGTTGGCGCTGGATCACGACACTGGTGAGATCACACTCGCCTGCCAGCAAGCCGCCAATCAGCACCTCGTGAGTTGCAAGGCTGAGGAAGAAGCGTTGTGTCGGCAATGCTAGGAAACGACCGTGCACCAGGGCACTCGTGGCGCGCCGCAAGCGCTCTTGTGAGTGTTGTATCTTTTTTTAGGAATATAATTTAGTTTCATAGGGCGATCTCATTAGTTTTGGGACGCAAATGATAAATCCCGAATGTTCAAGAATTATTAGCATCCTTAATTAAGTATGTAAAAGAAAAAGGTCGGAAACCTTGTGTATCCATACGCATTTTGTAAGTATGTGCATATAGCACAAACTTTACTATATACTATCACACTACACGTCTCTCTCTCTATATGCTTGCAGACTGTGCTACTACTATTACTTATGTATGTGCAAATGCACGTTTTAATATTACGATGCGGTTTTTGTAAAAGTAGAAAAATTGTTGAGGAACGTAGTAATTTCAAAAAAATCCTACAATCACGCAACATCTATCTAGGTGATGCATAGCAACGAGAGGGGAGAGTGTTGTCTACGTACCCTCGTAGACCGAAAGCGGAAGCGTTATGACAACGCGGTTGACGTAGTCGTACATCTTCACGATCCGACCGATCCTAGCACCAAAGGTACGGCACCTCTACGATCTGCACACGTTCAGCTCGGTGACGTCCCATGAACTCTAGATCTAGCTGAGGTCGAGGGAGAGTTTTTTCAGCATGACGGCGTATTGACGGTGATGATGAAGTTACCGGCGCAGGGCTTCGCCTAGGCACTATGATGATATGACCGAGGTGGAAATCTGTGGAGGGGGGCACCACACATGGCTAAAAGATCAACTTGATCAACTTGTGTGTCCTTGGGGTGCTCCCCTCCCACATATATAAAGGAGGGAGGGAGGAGGCGGCCGGCCTAGGGGGCGCGCCAAGCATAGGGAGTCCTACTAGGACTCCCAAGTCCTAGTAGGATTCCGTTTCCTATTCGGAGTAGGAGAGGAGGAAAGAGAGGGAGAGGAAGAAGGAAAGGGGGTTGCGCCCCCACCCCTTGTCCAATTCGGTTTGGGCAGGGGGAGGTGCGCGCCACCTCTTGGCCCTTCTCCCCTTTCTCCACTAAAGCCCAATAAGGCCCATCACTTCTCCCGGTGAATCCCCGTAACTCCCCGGTACCCTGAAAAATACCCGAATCACTTGTCCGAATATAGCCTTCCAATATATGATCTTTATGTCTAGACCATTTCGAGAATCCTTGTCACGTCCGTGATCTCATCTGGGACTCCGAGCAAAATTCGGTCATCAAAACACATAACTCATAATACAAATCGTCATCGAACATTAAGCGTGCGGACCCTATGGGTTCAAGAACTATGTAGACATGATCGAGACACATCTCTGATTAATAACCAATAGCGGAACTAGGATGCTCATATTGGTTCGCACATATTTTTCGAAGATCTTTATTGGTCAAATCGCATAACAACATACGTTGTTCCATTTGTCATCGGTATGTTACTTGCCCGAGATTCGATCTTCGGTATCATTATACCTAGTTCAATCTCGTTACCGGAAAGTCCCTTTACTCGTTCTGTAATGCTTAATCCTGCAACTAACTCATTAGTCACATTACTTCCAAGGATTATAGTGATGAGAATTACCGAGAGGGCCCAGAGCTACCTCTCCAAAACATGGAGTGACAAATCCTAAACTCGATCTATGCCAACCCAACAAACACGTTCGGAGACACCTGTAAAGCATCTTTATAATCACCCGTTTACGTTGTGATGTATGATAGCACAGAAAGTGTTCCTCTGGTATTCGGGAGTTGCATAATCTCATAGTCTGAGGAACATGTATAAGTCATGAAGAAAGCAGTAGAAATGAAACTAAAACAATCATAATGCTAAGCTAAGGGATGGGTCATGTCCATCACATCATTCTCCTAATGATCTGATCCGTTCATCAAATGACAACACATGTCTATGGCCAGGAAACATAACCATCTTTGATTAACGAGCTAGTCAAGTAGAGGCATACTAGGGACACTACACTACTAGAAAAACAGTTATATCCAATATGGACACTAATGGCGCACTACATATGTGGTGCGCCATTACTAAATAGTAATGGCGCACCATGTGTAGGTACGCCATTAGTAACCAAAACATGGCGCACCAGGTGAAAATTGGCGCACCTATACAAAGTGCGCCATTACTATGTGTATGACTGGGTCAAACCTTGGTCAAACTTAGTAATGGCGCACTTTGCATAGGTGCGCCATTACTATGTCAAACTTAGTAATGGCGCACCTATACAAAGTGCTCCATTATTAACTTTGACCAATGTTTGACCAAGTCATACACATAGTAATGGTGCACTTTGTGAAGGTCACCAAATGCATCCCCCTGTGGACCGCCTTTTCAGTTTTAAAAAAATAAAAGAAAATGATGGAAATGTCAAAAGAATAAAATAAAATAAGTTTCCCATGTGATATGTGGTCTAGTTGTTGGGAAAATTTACAAATATGAATTTTGAATTTATTTGCAAAATCTCTTTGGAATTTAGTAAAATAGGCACAACTTTTGCATACGAACTCGGATTAAAAAGTTTTTTATATGAAAAATCATCTACTCGAAAAGTTACATCCAAATTCAACAGGGGGAACCCCGTCGAAGATTTTTAGAATCCCAAAAACCTAACAGAATAAAGGATACGGGGCTTTTAAGATCTAGAGGGGGGAATGGAAAAAATTTCAAACTTAGTAATGGCGCACCATTTGCTAGGTGCGCCACTAGTAACAGAAAAAAATGGTTTCAATTTTTTTTGGAAAAAATGTTCAAAATATGATACGTAATATGACCAGGAAGTTTGAAATATTTTTTCAAAATTTCATCACACTCATGAACATGAACAAAGTCCTAGACATCAATAAGGTTTAATATGATTGATATGATAGATATATCAACAAGTGCTTGTTAAGTGAGCTGGTGCTGGGGTTGGATAGAACTGAGAAGTTAAGCATGCTCGGGCTAGAGTAGTGTGAGGATCGGTGACCTTCCGGGAAGTTTGACCACGGAGTGCGATTTGACTTGAGATTAAGCATATTGACCCGAGATTAAGCCATACTGCCCCGAGATTAAGAAAAAAACGAAAAAAAATTCTGAAAAAATTGAAAAAAAATATTTGAAAAAACGCACTATAGGTGCGCCATTACTATTTATTAGTAGTGGCGTGATAATAGTGGTGCACCTATAGTGCGCCATTAATAGCCAAAATAGGTGCGCCACTAACAACCTTTTTTCTAGTAGTGCTATATTTTGTCTATGTATTCACACTGTACTAAGTTTCTGGTTAATACAATTCTAGCATGAATAATAAACATATATCATGATATAAGGAAATAAATAATAACTTTATTATTGCCTCTAGGGCATATTTCCTTCAGTCTCCCACTTGAAGTAGAGTCAATAAACTAGTTCACATTGCCATGTGATTTAACATCAATAGTTCACATATGTATGTGATTAACACCCATAGTCCACATCGCCATGTGACCAACACCCGAAGGGTTTACTAGAGTCAATAATCTAGTTCACATCGATATGTGACTCACACCCAAAAAGTACTAAGGTGTGATCATGTTTTTTTCGTGAGAGAAGTTTCGTCAACGGGTCTGTCACATTCAGAGCGGTATGTATTTTGCAAGTATTCTATGTCTACAATGCTCCGCATAGAACTACTCTAGCTAATTGCTCCCACTTTCAATATGTATCCAGATTGAGACTTAGAGTCATCTGGATCGGTGTAAAATCTTGCATCAATGTAACTATTTACGACAAACTCTTTATCACCCCCATCACCGAGAACATTTCCTTAGTCGTCACTAAGGATAATTTTGACCGATGTCCAGTGATCTACTCTTAGATCACTATTGTACCCCCTTGCCAAACTCATGGAAAGCTACACAATAGGTCTGGTACACATCACACCATACTTTATAGAACCTATGAATGTGCCATAGGGAACGACTTACATTTTCTTTCTATCTTCTGCCGTGGTCGGGCTTGAGTCTTACTCAACTTTACACCTTGTAATACATACAAGAACTCCTTCTTTGACTAATCCAACTCTTTCAAAAACTTGTCAAGGTATTTACTCATTGAAAAAATCTTAACAAGCATCTTGATCTATCCCTATAGATCTTGATGCCCAATATGTAAGAAGCTTCATCGAGGTCTTCCATTGAAAAATTCTTATTCAAGTATCCCTTTATGATATCCAGAAATTCTATATCATTTCCAATCAACAATATATCATCCACATATAATATAAGAAATGATACAAAGCTCCCACTCACTTTCTTGTAAATACAGGCTTCTCCAAAAGTCTGTATAAAACCATATACTTTGATCACACTATCAAAGAGTTTATTCCAACTCTGAGAGGCTTGCACCAGTCCATAAATGGATCGCTAGATCTTGCACACTTTGTTATCAACCTTTGGATCGACAAAACCTTCTGGTTGCATCATATACAACTCTTATTTAAGAAATATCCATTTAAATAATTCAGTTTTGACATCCATTTGCCAGATTTCATAAAATATGGCAACTGCTAACATGATTCGGACGGATTAAGCATCGGTACAATTGAGAAAAACTCATTGTAGTCAACACTTTGAATTTGTCGAAAACCTTTTGCGACAAGTCGAGCTTTGCAGATAGTAACACTACTATCAACGTTCGTCTTCCTCTTGAGGATCCATTTATTTTCTATGGCTTGCCGATCATCGGGCAAGTCCACCAAAGTCCACACTTTGTCCTCATACACGTATCCCATCGCTGATTTCATGGCCTCAAGCCATTTCATGGAATTTGGGCTCATCATCGCTTCCTCGTAGTTCATAAGTTCATCATGGTCTAGTAACATGACTTCCAAAATAGAATTACCGTACCACTCTGGTGTTGACCATACTCCGGAAGACCTACAAGATTCTGTAGTAACTTGATCTGAAGTTTCATGATCATCATCATTAGTTTCCTAACTAATTGGTGTAGGAATCACTGGAACTGATTTCTGTGATGAACTACTTTCCAATTCCAGAGAAGGTACAATTACCTCATCAAGTTCTACTTTCCTCCCACTCACTTCTTTTGAGAGAAACTCCTTCTCTAGGAAGGATCCGTTTTTAGCAATGAATATCTTGCCTTTGGATCTATGATAGAAGGTGTACCCAACAGTTTCCTTTGGGTATCCTATGAAGACGGACTTCTCGGATCTCGGTGCGAGCTTATCAGCTTGAAGCTTATTCACATAAGCATCGCAGACCCAAACTTTAGAAATGACAACTTTGGTTTCTTGCCAAACCAAAGTTCATAAGGCGTCGTCTCACGGATTTTGACAGTGCCCTATTTAAAGTGAATGCAACTGTCTCTAATGCATAACCCCAAAACGATAGTTATAAATCGGTAAGAGACATCATACATCACACTATATCCAATAAAGTGCGGTTAAGACATTTGGACACACCATTTCACTGTGGTGTTCTAGGTGGCGTGAGCTGCGAAACTATTCCACGTTGTTTTAAATGAAGGCCAAACTCGTAACTCAAATATTCTCCTCCACGATCAGATCGTAGAAACTTTATTTTCCTGTTATGATGATTCTCCACTTCACTCTGAAATTCTTTGAACTTATCAAATATTTCAGACTTGTGTTTCATTAAGTAGATATACCCATATATGCTCAAATCATCTATGAAGGTCAGAAAATAACGATACCCGCCACGAGCATCAACATTCATTGGACTGCATACATCAGTATCTATTAGTACCAATAAGTTACTAGCTTGATCCATTGTTCCAGAGAACAGAGTTTTAGTCATCTTGCCCATAAGGCATGGTTCGCAAGCATCAAATGATTCATAATCAAGTGATTCCAAAAGTCCATATTTATGGAGTTTCTTTATGCACTTTACACCGATATGACCCAAATGACAGTTCCACAAATAATTTGCACTATCATTATCAACTTTGCATCTGTTGGCATCAATACTATGAATATGTGTATTACCACGACCGAGATTCAATAAACCATCAACATTGGGTGTATGACCATAGAAGGTTTTATTCATGTAAACAGAATAACAATTATTCTCTATCTTAAATGAATAACCGTATTGCAATTAACATGATCTAATCATATTTATGCTCAATGCAAACACCAAATACCATTTATTTAGGTTCAACACTAATCCCGAAAGTATAAGGACTGTGCGATGATGATCATATCAATCTTGGGACCACTTCCAACACACATCGTCGCTTCATCCTCAACTAGTCTCTATTTATTCTGCAACTCCTGTTTCGAGTTACTAATCTTACCAACAGAACAAGTATCAAATACCCAGGGATTACTACGAGAACTAGTAAGGTACACATAAATAATATGTATATAAAATATACCTTTGTTCACTTTGCCATCCTTCTTATCCGCCAAATATTTGGGGCAGTTCCACTTCCAGTGACCATTTCCTTTGTAGTAGAAGCACTCAGTTTCAGGCTTAGGTCCAGCTTTGGGCTTCTTCACGGGAGTGACAACTTGATTTCCATTCTTCTTTAAGTTCCCTTTATTTCCATTTGCCCTTTTCTTCAAACTAGTGGTCTTGTTTAATCATCAACACTTGATGCTCTTTCTTGATTTCTACCTTCGTCGATTTCAGCATCACGAAGAGCTCAGGAATCGTTTTTGTCATCCCTTGCATACTATAGTTCATCATGAAGTTCCAGTAACTTCGTGATGGTGACTAGAGAACTCTGTCAATCACTATCTTATCTGGAAGATTAACTCCCACTTGATTCAAGTGATTGTAGTACCTGGACATTCTTAGCACATGCTCACTAGTTGAGCAATTCTCCTCCATCTTTTAGGCAAAGTACTTGTCAGAGGTATCATACCTCTTAACACGGGCATGAGTATGAAATACCAATTTCAGCTCTTGGAACATCTCATATGCTCCATGACGTTTCAAAAACACTTTTGAAGTCCCGGTTCTAAGCCGTAAAGCATGGTGCACTAAACTATCAAGTAGTCCTCATATTGAGCTAGCCAAACATTCATAACGTCTGCATCTGCTCCTGCAATAGGTCTGTTACCTAGCGGTGCATCAAGGACATAATTCTTCTGTGTAGCAATGTGGATACACCTCAGATCACGGACCCAGTCCGCATCATTGCTACTACCATCTTTAAACTTAGTTTTCTCGAGGAACATACAAAAACATAGGGAAGCTATAATGTGAGCTATTGATCTACAACATAATCTAAAAAATACTATCTGGACTAAGTTCATGATAAATTAAAGTTCAATTAATCATATTAGTTAAAAACTCCCACTTAGATAGACATCCCTCTAGTCATCTAAATGATCACATGATCCAAATCAACTAAACCATGTCCGATCATCACGTGAGATGGAGTAGTTTTCAATGGTGAACATCACTATGTTGATCATATCTACTATATGCTTCACGCTCGACCTTTCGGTCTCCAGTGTTCCGCGGCCATATCTGCATATGCTAGGCTCGTCAAGTTTAACCTGAGTATTCTACGTGTGCAAAACTGGCTTGCACATGTTGTATGTGAACGTAGAGCTTATCACACCCGATCATCACGTGGTGCCTCAGCACGAAGAACTGTCACAATGTTGCATACTCAGGGAGAACAATTATACCTTGAAATTTTAGTAAGGGGTCATATTATAATGCTATCGCAGAACTAAGCAAAATAAGAATATAAAAGATAAACATCACATGCAATCAAAATATGTGACATGATATGGCCATCATCATCTTGTGCCTTTGATCTCCATATCCAAAGTACCATCATGATCTCCATCGTCACCGGCATGACACCATGATTCCCATCATCTTGATCTTTATCAACGTGTCATCACATGGTCGCCTTGCTAACTATTGCTTTTGCAACTATTGCTATCGCATAGCGATAAAGTAGAGCAATTATATGGTGCTTGCATCTTATGCAATAAAGAGACAACCGTAAGGCTCCTGCCAGTTGCCGATAACTTTAACAAAACATGATCATCTCATACAACACATCATGTCTTGACCATATCACATCACAACATGCCCTGCAAAAACAAATTAGACATCCCCTACTTTGTTGTTACAAGTTTTACGTGTCTACTACCGGCTTCTAGAAAGAATCATTCTTACCTACGCATAAAAACCACAACGATTTTCCATCGGGTGTGTTGTTTTAACCTTCAACAAGGACCAGGTGTAGCCACACTCGATTCAACTAAAGTTGGAGAAACAGACACTCACTAGCTACCTGTGTGCGAGGCACGTCGGTAGAACCAGTCTCGCGTAAGCGTACTCGTAATGTTGGTCTGAGCCGCTTCATCCAACAATATCGCCAAATCAAAGTATGACATGCTGGTAAGTAGTATGACTATTATCACACACCACTCTTTGTGTTCTACTCGTGCAAATAACATCTACACATAGACTGGCTTGGATGCCACTGTTGGGGAACACAGTAATTTCAAAAAAATCCTACGATCACGCAAGATCTATCTAGGTGATGCATAGCAACGACAGGGGAGAGTGTTGTCTACGTACTCTTGTAGACCGAAAGAGGAAGTGTTATGACAACACGGTTGATGTAGTCATATGTCTTCATGATCCGATCGATCCTAGCACTGAAGGTACGACACCTCCGTGATCTGCACACGTTCAGCTCGGTGACATCCCATGAACTCTAGATCCAGCTAAGGTCGAGGGAGAGTTTCGTTAGCACGACATTGTGTTGACGGTGATGATGAAGTTACCGGCGCAGGGCTTCGCCTAAGCACTACGACGATATGACCGAGGTGGAAATCTGTGGAGGGGGGCACCGCACATGGCTAAAAGATCAACTTGATCAACTTGTGTGTCCTTGGGATGCTCCCCTTACCCGTATATAAAGGAGGGAGGGAGGAGGTGGCCGGACTAGGGGGCGCGCCAAGCATAGGGAGTCCTACTAGGACTCCCAAGTCCTAGTAGGATTCCCTTTCCTATTCGCAGTAGGAGAGAAGGAGAGGGAGAAGGAAAGGGGGGCTGCACCCCCACCCCTTGTCCAATTAGGTTTGGGCAGGAGGGAGGCGCGCGCCACCTCTTGGCCCTTCTCCCCTTTCTCCACTAAAGCCCAATAGGGCCAATTACTTCTCCTGGTGAATTCCCGTAACTGCCCGATACTCTGAAAAATACCTGAATCACTTGGAAGCTTTCCGATGTCCGAATATGGCCTTCCAATATATCGATCTTTATGTCTCGACCATTTCGAGACTCCCCGTCACGTCCGTGATCTCATCTGGGACTCTGAACAAACTTTGATCATCAAAACACATAACTCATAATACAAATCATCATCGAACGTTAAGCATGCGGACCCTATGGGTTCGAGAACTATGTAGACATGATCGAGACACATCTCCGATCAATAAAAAATAGCCTAACCTGGATGATCATATTGGTTCCCACATATTCTTCGAAGATCTTTATCGGTCAAATCGCATAACAACATACGTTGTTCCCTTTGTCACCGGTATGTTACTTGCCCGAGATTCGATCGTCGGTATCATTATACCTAGTTCAATCTCGTTACCGGCAAGTCTCTTTACTCATTCCATAATGCTTCATCCCGCAACTAACTCATTAGTCACACTTGCAAAACTTATTGTGATGAGCATTACCGAGAGGGCCCAGAGATACCTCTCCGAAACACGGAGTGACAAATCCTAATCTCGATCTATGAAAACCCAACAAACACCTTCGGAGACACTTCTAGAGCATATTTATAATCACCCATTTACATTGTGATGTTTGATAGCACACAAAGTGTTCCTCCGGTATTCAGGAGTTGCATAATCTCATAGTCTGAGGAACATGTATAAGTCATGAAGAAAGCAGTACAAATGAAACTGAAATGATCATAATGCTAAGATAACGAATGGGTCATGTCCATCACATCATTCTCCGAATGATGTGATCCCGTTCATCAAATGATAACACATGTCTATGGTCAGGAAACATAACCATCTTTGATTAACGAGCTAGTCAAGTAGAGGCATACTAGGGGCACTATGTTTTGTCTATTAATTCACACATGTACTGAGTTTCCGGTTAATACAATTCTAGCATGAATAATAAACATTTATCATGATATGAGGAAATAAATAATAACTTTATTATTGCCTCTAGGGCATATTTCCTTCAATACGAAACAGTAGTCAAGCTTGTGAAATGATTCAATGCAAAACAAATGCAAAAATGTTCGTTTGATTGTTTACTTTTAGCTTCCTTCTTTGTGATTATTTCTCTATCGTACTTTGTACGGAGTATCTCACTGGTCGGGAAGGCATGCAAATTCCCAAACCGCTTCGTACACCCTGTATCAAATTTTTGGCTTAACAAGTTGTGCCGTGCAATTGGAATTCCAACTTGAGTACTACTACTAGGAGTACCAGGGGCCAGTTCTTTTAGGCTTCTAGATTAGTAATCCCATAACTACTACCTCCGTCCTGGTTTATTGGTCCCCATTGTAATCTGTGTCAATTTTTAACCATAAATTTAATTAATGAAATGTTTATGGATGTCACCCAAAATTATATAACTTTTGTTGACATGGACTAACATTTTATCAGTTAAATATTTGGTCAAAATTTAGCACAAATTACAATGGTGACTAATAAACCAGCACGGAGGTAGTAGTTTAGAAGCCCAAATAAATGAGTGAGGCGCCTTATGTTACTCTCCATTGCAACTAGTCTTATGGTAAAAGTTGAGGAATAGATGGCTTATTTTTTAAGCCGCCAAAAGAACTGGCCCTAGGAGTAGTAGGTAGGGATCGAGTGTCCGAGATGAACTGGACAAAGTAAATGCAGAGAGACGAAATGCAAAAACAACGGAGGGATGTGATGGTTGCTTGTCCATTTATTTTACTAGGACACTTATTACTAGGAGTGGTAAGGTTTCGTGATATGACGGCTTTACAGCCGCGCCACGAGCAGGGTGAGACTCCCGTGCAGCACCGCCCTCTAAACTAGTACTACCTTGGTCGTGGTTTATTAGTCCCCCATTGAATTTGACTAAAGATTTAACTGACAAAATGTTAGTGCATGTCAACAAAAACTATATCATTGGATTTGTATTTGAACACAATTTTCAATTATATAATTTTTGGTGACATGCATGAGCATTTATCGTACTATATATAATGTTAGTTAAATTTATGGTCGTAGTAATATATAGTAAGGTGCCCGTTGTCGGTGTTCTGGGAACGGGGGTCCCCAGACTTGCTTGCATGTGGCCTATGTCGTGGCTCAAGCAATGGCCCAGTGCGGCCCATCTTCATCAACTCAAGCTCAAGACCCTCGTGAGGGGCCAAGCCTCGCGGGGCGCATGACAGGATGCTTCCTCATGAGCAGCCACGTCAGGCTGGCTCGTGAGGAGGCAGAGAGATCAAGGTAGGGGTACCTCGTGAGGTGCCCATGACGCAAGCCATGACGAATGAGGCCAGGCGGGCGCCGACCTGCATAGTGTCCTTGTTTCCCCTTTGGTGCAAAGGGGGCAAGCACAGGCCAAGGCATCAGGCAAAGGCTACCATTTCGGTGCAACAAGACCAAGACCGGCGGAGTGGCAGGATGGAGGTCACCGTGGAGCCCAAGACGGCGTCATCGCCAGAGTCTTTGGCAGGCGAGGACCAACTTTAGTCAAGATAAGTGCACTAGATGTTCCCCTTTAAAATGGCCAATTGTTGGCGCCGTTCCCGCTCAATATTTGGGAAAAGGACTAGGGCCTCTCAATCTATATATAGGGCTAGCCACCATAGTATAGAGGCATCTGGAATCGACCCCTCCAAGGGATAACACCACCACAAGAACACCCCTCGCGAGGTTGTTCTTCCTTTGTACTGTTCTTCATCAGCCCCAGAGGCAATCCACCACACCACACACTGGAGTAGGGTATTACACCGCAATGGTGGCATGAACCAGTATAAATCTCGTGTCCCCTGTGTGTTCATCTTGCTAGCCTAGATTCTTTGTGAGGCGACGAGACGTGAATAGGTAGAGGAGAGATCTTCGCGCGCACCCCAGAGTTCGAACCTCAAGGGTCTGCCGAAACCCACAGTCCAACATTTGGCGCGCCAGGTAGGGGTGCGCCAGAATCGTGTCTTCTGCCATCTTGCGTTTCATCGTCCGTTGCATCCATTTCTGATGCTCACCGAGCCCGCGCCGAGCGTCGGGCTGCTCTTGCGGCCCATGTCGCTCAGACGGCCCCCGTCGGCGGGCCTACCCATCGTTCCCCGTCGCCTGTTGCCCACGCCGCCACCAGCCCGGTGGGGAACGAGCAGCAGGCGTCGTTGCTGCATCCCTCGGTGCGGCGAGAAGGCCGCACCGCAACCCCGTCACTGACTCCAGCAGGCTCGTCGTCACACGCTCGTCGCGCTCCCGTGGACGCGCACACCGTGTTGCTCCTGGCACGTGAGCTCCTGCACTACCACCCCTTCCACGACCTCTCTGACGAGTGGCTCGCCCGCATCACCGAGGTCGTCAGCGCCGCAGGGGGCTCCCCTGCATCGTCCCTCTTGCTGCATCGCCCTCTGTCCTGCGCACGCAAAGCAGTTCCGGAGGCGCCTCCGCCACCTCCCCCTCAAGAAGGCACTCTAGCCCCAAGGCGTGCGGCCCCTGGACGAGACCCACCGCGTCCAGCGCCCGCGCAGCAAGAAAAGAGCTGCCAAGAGATCCCTCGCCCTCAAGAAGGTGCTCGCGTGCTCCCTGCACCAGCACGTCACGACCGCGCTCCTGCTCCAGCGCGCCAGGATCCCGTGCTGCTCCTGGCGGCAGCGCATGGAGACCTCCAAGATCAAGCCCTTCATCACCAAATCCCCCCTTTGGCCACTGCAGGCTGTCGCGCCTTCACTGCCGAGCTGTGCAGCGTGGCCTGGCCGGGCAAGTTCAAGCCAGATCTTCCTCCTCGCTACCACGGCACTGCTAACCCCGCGGAGTTCCTCCAACTCTACGAGTTGGGCATCGAGGTGGCCAACGGGGATGAAAAGGTCATGGCGACCTGGTTTCCCATGGCGCTCAAGGATGGCGCCCGCACATGGCTCCTCAACCTGCCTCCCATCATGATCTCCTGTTGGGACGAGATGCGCACTCGCTTCATCGCCAACTTCCAGGGCACTCGTGACCGCCCCCCGGCCATGAGTGACTTGCGCCGCATCAAGCAACAGCCAGGAGAGACCCTGCAAAAGTACATCCAGCGCTTCAACAACGCCCCCCTCAAGATCCCCAGGGTGACTGACGAGGCCATCATCTCTGCCTTCTCCGATGGCGTTTGTGACATCAAGATGAAGGAAGATCGAGCGATCCATGAGGATCTGTGCACCTCTCTGGAGCTGTTCAACTTGGCGACCAAGTGCGCTAGGGCTGAGGAAGGGCGCCTCTCCCTCCTCGAGCTTCCGGCTGCTGATCCGGAAGAGAAGAAGCCCAAGGTCAAGGATGTGAAGCGCAAAGGAGCAGTTGTGCTCACAGCTGAGCCAAATACAAAGCGAGGAAGGGATCAGCCGGAGTCATCCAAGGGCAGCCGGTACTGTGTGTACCGCGACCTCCACACCCACAACACCAATGAATGCCAGGAGCTCAGGGCTGTGCGAGATGAACGTATCGGCCGATGCCCCGAGCACAACGATCGGGGCTATGGCCGAGGAGGAGGAAGAGATGGAGGATGATGGGAGGACCGTGGACCTCGCCAAGGGTGGCGTGACTGACCTCGCGAGGACCGCTGGCAGGACCAGCCTCGCGAGGGGGGTTGGAGGGATCATCCTCGTGAGGATTGCCCGCAAGGCAATGCAGGCCTCCCTCCACTGCCGCCACCACCAAGGAGGAATGAAGACCAGCATCAAGACGAGGGGGCTGGGGGCTTCT
This sequence comes from Triticum aestivum, assembly GCF_018294505.1. Lineage (NCBI taxonomy): Eukaryota > Viridiplantae > Streptophyta > Magnoliopsida > Poales > Poaceae > Triticum > Triticum aestivum. Next base: position 500,963,546 of record NC_057804.1, read on the forward strand.
AGGAGTCGCGCGCAATTGCTTGCATCCTAGGCGGGGCTCAAGCCCCGGCCTCTCAGCGCATCTTCAAGCAGTTTGCTCGCGAGGTGAATGCAGACCTCCCAAAAACCGAAGCCTCGTGCCCCCTCAGGTGGTCCACGTGTGCCATCATGTTCAGTTCAGCGGACCAGCTCAAGTGTGCAGCAACGGCTGGTGTTCTCCCGATGCTCTGCTCCCCAGTCATCAGCAATGTGCAGGTCACTAGGATCCTCATCGATGGAGGAGCAGGGCTCAACATTCTGTCTGTCGAGACATTCAACAATCTCCAAGTGCCGTATGATCAGCTTCAGCCAATCAAGCCTTTCTCAGGAGTCACTAATGGTTCTACCACCCCGATAGGGCAAGTCCGCCTCCCTGTCACCTTCAGACAGTGCAAAAACTACCGCATTGAGCTCATCGACTTTGACGTCACCCACATTCTCCTGCCCTACAACGCCATCCTCGGGTATCCGGCCCTGGCCAAGTTCATGGCAGTGACTCACCATGGCTACAATGTCCTCAAGATGCCAGGAAGTGGTGGAGTCATCACAGTCCCCTGTGAGGAGAAGGATGTAGTGTGTTCTCTCGAGCGTGCCTTCTAGGCCGCAGCAATCGAAGACCCAGATCACAGGAGCGGGAGCCTTCCCGAGGCAGTCCCTAAGAAGAAGAAGACATCACCTGGTCCGAACCATCAGAGGCAGGCACCTCCAGGGGCGTCGCGCCAGGATCCGCGCCCGTTCAAGGGGCGCCTCCCTCTGTCGCATAGGAAGGCGCGCCAGGCGCCCTCCCCGGGAAAGGCTCGGGGGCTCTCTCCTGGAGGGCCACCGACTTTGCCAAGGTGACGAGGGATGCACTCGGGAACCACTTGGAGGCGTGCTTCAAGGCACATTTTCCTCAGGATGGTGTGAGGCAAGGAGGGCCAAACCCTCAGGAGTTCATCACGAGAAACTCTCAGGAGCTGCAGGAGTCGAGAATCATGCGCGGTGGCTGCCGCTTACCTGCCGTAGCTCCCCATCCAGGCGAGGATGGTGGGTTGCATGTCTACATCGACGTACCAGGGCTCAACCGAGCCGCATCTCAGGAGTGCCTCTGGCCCTCACGCGTGGGATGTTGTGAGGGTCCGCCCCACAGCTATGTTTGCATGCCTCATGGCTTGCCGAACGCGGTCGCCGCTCATCAGCGCCTGCTGAGGAGCATTCTGGAGGCTCATGAGGTAGTCCTGGCGAAGATGGAGATGGTCCTCGAAGAGCCGCCTGCGCCCTCGGAGCCTCTCAAGGTTCTGGGCCCTGGGGCTCATGAGGATTGGTTTCCAGACCACGCGTCGTCCGCTACCTCAGCATTCCTTCATCTCCAACGGTATCAGGTGACATCTTTCAAGTTCCATTTTAGCTGGGAGCGCCCCCAGGGCTCCATCGTTCCCAGGCCGCGTGGGTCTGTCCGTGTGGAGTGTATCTCTTTTGTTCATGTCTTTAGGTTACCTTGTTGGGGGCGCCCCTTGGGCGGCATTATCCCCAAGCCGCACGGGCCTGACCTAGTGGCATGTACCTTACCCGCATCTATCTAGGTCGTGTATTTGGCCCGCCATGATTATTACCTGATGCCTCCGACGATGCCCTTTTTCCCTTCTTGCTAACCGCTTGCACGTTAAAAGGGGGGCACCTGAGCATCGCGACTCACGGGCTCTTACTGGCTCTCCAGCCCTCACCTCCTGGCCTTGTCCACGACATCGCGACCTGGCATACCAGCGACGGCTGAGCTCGCTCGAGGGCCGGGACCAGAGAACGTAGATCGTTGGCATTTAATCAATCTTGCAGGAGCACACTACGAACAAGGCCCAGAGCCAGGCACAACCCGCCTTGAGGTAGGGCCCCGTGAGTCCCGCGCTGGCTCACGGGTGCCCAGATACACCTCGTCAAGCCCTACCGTTCTAGCCACGTGTCAGGGCGGGGTTGTACACGCCCCGGGGGCTCCTCCTGGAGGGGGGCCCCCTCCCACGTACCAGTGGAAGCACCATGCTCTGCGCTGGCTGACGACACTGCCGAGGAACGGCTATGCCCGTACACATACGGAAGCGCTATGCTCCGCGCTGGTGATAAACCATTGAGGGTGGCCCACGGCCACATCAACCTTAGGGAGCCCAGAGCTCAGTATCCGGCCCTATCGTAATGCCTCCCCTCGGGAGCGCCATGCGAGGGGGCTGGACACGGGGGCTACATCCGGGCCGCGCCTGGGCGCACGCCACCCAGCCAGGCCCCTCGGGCCTGGTTCATCATGCGCCCCTCCCCGAGCGGAGCCAAGGTACGAAGACCATTTGAGCGTCAAGGGGGACTCCTGAGCATCGCGACTCAGGAGCCTAACTGGTCACGTAGCCCCTCACTCCTTAGTCCCGTCCTGGTTTCCGGTCGGGGCTAACAGCGGCTGAGGTATGTGCGGGGCCGGGCCCTGCCGACATAGAACGATAAATCCACTCCCATGTCTTCCTTCCCTACTTGCTGTTCATGCGTCAAGGGGGACTCTTGAGCATCGTGACTCAGGAGCCTAACTGGTCACGTAGCCCCTCACTCCTTGGTCCCGTCCTGGTTTCCGGTCGGGGCTAACGGCGGCTGAGGTATGCGCGGGGCCGGGCTCTGCCGACATAGAACACTAGCAAATAGGAAGGAAAAACCCAAATCCTAATGAATTCAAAAGCAAATATTACAAGCCATAGGTTGTTTTCACAATGCCAAACACAAGTTTAAACGCCTCCACGAGGCATGATGCATGTTGCAGGAATTGAAACAGGACACAAGCCACAAAGGGATCACTTTCCGGCGGCGCCGTCATTTATTGCGGGGTCGCGTTGGGCGGCTCCACCTCCTGAGGCCGCGGAGAGAGTAGCATCTTGCCCAGGCCTGGCGCTGAAGGCGCGGAATCTCGCCAGCAAGGCCTCAGCTTGGCCCTTCACAACCTCAGCAGCAGTAGCGGCAAGCTCGCCGCTCATAGGTTCTAGCAGGCTGTGGAGGTCGACATTGGGGTCGTGAAGGTAGACGTGACTGAGGACATGCATCAGCGCCGCAGAAGAAAGGACACGCGCCTCGGCCTCGGCCGTGGGGCCAAGGCCGTCTGCGACATCTTCGAGCGCACAGACCAGGAAGGGAAGCAGCTCGGCGGGGCCGTCCTCTGTGCCAGCCAACGGCTTCTCTAAGCCGCCATCATAAAGCATCTTTAGCGTGGCATGAGCCTTCTCCTCCAACTTCACGAAGGCCACCCGATCCTCAGCCAGAACTTTTGCCTTGCCGTCCAGCTCGATCCTCTCCACCTTCAGCGCTTGCTCCAGCATCTCCAACTGACCACAACGCTCAGCGAGCTCAGCATCCCGGTCCCTGATGACAGCTTCTCAAGTCTTCATCTCCTTCTCCTTCTCCTGGTGGTCGCGAACCTCCTTGGCGAGCTCGTCGCACAGGCCTTGCACCTCGTCCTCCAGCGCCTTGCAGCGGCCCCGGGCATCAGCAGCGTCCCCCAAGGCAGAGTCGCAAGCGGACTTGGCTTGGGAGGTGGCCTGCTTCTCCTCATCGAAGGCCGTCACGGCCTGGCTCAACGCCGCTCGGACAGAGGCGTCTGAGTGGATCCAGCTAGAAGCCAGCTCCAAGCGCCCCGCCACCAGGCAAGGGTCGGCACCCTGGAGATCTTCGCGCAGCCGGCTTAATTCTGTAGCAGCGCGGTCCAGGACGGTGGAAGGAGTGGGGGGAGTGGCAGTTGGTGGCGTAGGAGGAGAAGACGACAACGTGATCGCGGCATCAAGCGCCAAGGCCTTCTGAGCCCCGGCAGCCTTAGCAATGGCACTAAGCGTGGTCGCCTCAGGAGTCGCCTGCGCCATGAGGGCTGGATCCACGTCGGCGCGCCCCACCCAGCCTTGCGAAGACGACCGGGCTGGGAAGGCACGCGCCTCGCCGCCTCCTTCCTCCGCAGATGAAGGCACAACCCCGGCAGGCGAACTCGCCCCAGTTAGGGCCACCGATGCCCCTTTCAACCTTTTTGCTGCAGGCGCCGGCCTAGCCAAAAGATGCAGACGTCAAGCCTTGGCGACGGAGACAGGAAGCTAAACATGGATCAAACACTTACTGGTAGGGGTCAGCCTCCGACCGAACTTGAAGCCCGAGAGCCTACTGTAGGGGTCAGCCTCGGGATGTCCGGAAGCGGAGGGCGCGTCAGAAGAGTTGGAGCTGGCTTCAGGCTGCCTTGGAACCAGAGCAGACCCGTGGGGAACCAGCCCCATCCTGTCCTTCCTCAGGACCAAGGACGAGCTCTCCCCGCCTCGCCCGGCGCCGGCCTTGTCGTCATCCAGCATGGAGCGGAGGGCGCGGGACCTGCTGAGGGAAGGACTCCCCCGACTCTCCGTCGGTCGCCTCAGAGTCGGACTCTTCTTCCTTCTCCTCTTCTTCTCCCCCCCTGCTGGAGTCGTCGGAGGACACGTTTATCGTCGCCAGCGCCGCCAGATCCTCGGGAGTGTCTGCAGGCACCAGCCCCTCCCCGTTGAAGGTGGGCATGGAGTTCACCACCTGCTCCCAGTCATCACAAAGGAACAGGGGGACAGGAGCGCCCTCCAGTCTCGCCACATCTCCTCCAACCAAGGAGTGGAGAGCCACATCCAGATCTTCGTTGGCCAGGGCCACGGAGCTCAGGCGGAGGGCGGCTTCTGCTTACCCGAGCCTCCACAATGGGAGCGAGTGTTCCCGAAGCGGAGCTACCCGGTGCTCCACGAACTCCCTCAGGAGCATAGCCCTGGTCAGCTTCGCCGCCACCAGGTTGCCTGGCCTCAGGTCCGCGTTCATCCTCTTCAGCACCGCCTTCGCACGGGGGTCGGCAAGCTCCGCGCGATACCACACATCAATGGCCTTGGGCTGACCCGTGGGCAGCACCAGTCGAGGGTGGACGCGCCCAGTGTCCACCACAACCCACTTGCTCCGAAAGCCTTCGATCCTCTTCCCGGGCTTCGATATGGCATTGGAGTTGGAGTATGCGATGAAGCTCGCGCAGGCGGTGATGTGGGAACCAGAAACCTGGGGGGAAAAGTAATGGCGCAGCAGAGCCATTGAGGGCATCACTCCAACGTGAGCCTCACAGTAGTAGGCGAAAATCGCCAGGAGAAGAACAGAGTTGGGGTGGAGGTGAAGGTGAAGAGCTTGCAAGTTGTATTGGCGAAGAATAGCGAGGAAGAACTCAGAAAAGGGAGGCACCAGACCGGTGATGATGGCGCTCACGAAGAGCGGGTAGAAGGTGCTCCCCTTTTCTTCAGGCTGGGCGAAGCCGATCCTGAGCGCAGCCGCCCCCTCGTTGCCCTGCGCCACCATCATCTGGCACGTGAGAGCGAGGTTCTTCTCCGATACGTTTGGGGGATCCAAAGTCGGCGAGTACCAGGCCGCGGCCGGAGTCTTGCGAGGCACCATGGTTTGCCGAAGGTGAGGGATTGAGGCAGATCTGGAGGATTTTGGAAGCGAGAAGGAGGAGAGCGAGAAAGGAGATCTGGAGCAATGACTGATGAAGGAAAAGAAAGTAAGCCTGGCCCGAGACCGCCCTTTTGTCAGACGGACAGTTGCCGAGGCGTCATGGGGAAGCGGAGACACCTACGTCCAATCAATCGCCACGTGGCGCCCAAGGCCGCAGGCTGTTGTGGCCCGCGGCGCTTCGCACTTGCCCCTTCGCTTCTCTGCTAAGCCAAGTTCGGGAGCGCCTTGGGCCCGGGGGCTACTGTCGGCATTCTGGGAACGGGGGTCCCCAGACTTGCCTGCCTGCGGCCTGCGGCATGGCTCAAGCAATGGCCCAGTGCGGCCCATCTTCATCATCTCAAGCTCAAGACCCTTGTGAGGGGCCAAGCCTCGCGGGGCGGATGACAGGATGCTTCCTCAGGAGCAGCCTCGTTAGGCTAGCTCGCGAGGAGGCGGAGAGATCAAGGCAGGGGTACCTCGTGAGGTGCCCATGACACATGCCATGATGATGGAAGCCAGGCGAGCGCCAGGCGGGCGCCGGCCTGTGCAGTGTCCTTGTTTCCCCTTTGGTGCAAAGGGGGAAAGCACAGGCCAAGGCATCAGGCAAAGGCTACCATTTCGGTGCAACAAGACCAAGACTGGCGGAGCGGCAAGATGGAGGTCACCGTGGAGCCCAGGACGACATCATCGTCAGAGCCTTTGGCAGGCGAGGACCAACTTTAGTCAGGATAAGTGTACTAGATGTTCCCCTTCAAAATGGCCAATTGTTGGCACCCTTCCCGCTCAATATTTGGGAAGAGGACCAGGGCCTCTCACTGTATATATAGGGCTAGCCACCATAGTATAGAGGCATCTAGAATCGACCCCTCCAAGGGACAACACCACCACAAGAACACCCCTCGCGAGGCTGTTCTTCCTTTGTACTGTTCTTCATCAGCCCCAGAGGCAATCCACCACACCACACACTGGAGTAGGATATTACACCGCAATGGTGGCCTGAACCAGTATAAATCTCGTGTCCCATGTGTGTTCATCTTGCTAGCCTAGATTCTTTGCGAGGTGACGAGACGTGAATAGGTAGAGGAGAGATCTTCGCGCGCACCCCAGAGCTCGAACCTCAAGGGTATGCCAGAACCCACAATCCGACACCCCTGCGTTGCACGGAATAGTTGAATGCATTGATCGTGGAGTTGTTTATTTTAACGAAGTATGTGGGGGTCATTGTCGGTGTCAAACCCGGCGGATCTCGGGTAGGGGGTCCCGAACTGTGCGTCTAAGGCTAATGGTAACAAGAGGCTGGGGACATGATGCTTACCCAAGTTCGGGCCCTCTCGATGGAGGTAATACCCTACTTCCTGCTTGATTGATCTTGATGATATGAGTATTACAAGCATTGATCTACCACGAGATCGTAGAGTCTAAACCCTAGAAGCTGGCCTATGGGTATGATTGTCCTTGTCCTATGGACTAACCCCTCCGGTTTATATAGACACCAAGGGGGCTAGGGTTACACAGAGTCAGTTACAGAGAAGGGAATCTACACATCCGAATTGCCAATCTTGCCTTCCACGCAAAGGAGAGTCTCACCCGAACACGGGACGAAGTCTTCTATCTTGTATCTTCATAGCCCAACAGTCCGGCATACGCATATAGTCCGGCTGCTAGAGGACACCTTAATCCAGGACTCCCTTAGTAGCCCCTGAACTAGGTTTCAATGACGATGAGTCCGGTGCGCAGATTTTCTTTGGCATTGCAAGGCGGGTTCCTTCTCCGAATACTCCAAAGTTGATCTTAAACATGAAAAATCGTGTCCGGCTCTGCAAAACAAATTCCACGCACTACCGTAGAGAGTATAATATTCCATGAGTCTAATATGTTGACAACTTCTTCATAGCATGACACCATGCTGCGGCCCAGTCATTAGTCGAACCGTTTTGCCAACCTGCTACTACACGTTTCGTGGGGCGGTTTTATTGGCATGTCTTGTCGAAGTAGAGACTATGTCCCCTTATTACAGGATTCTCATCAATACGGGCATGGGTAACCCAATCGTGCCATTAGCACAGCGCTTGGGGAATAAGCAAGTTTTAGGGCATGTGGGGAGGCGCATGATTTCTGCTTCCTTTATAAAGGGATAAGGATCCCCCTTTCTCACTCGCGCCTTCTCCTTCCTATGCTCATCCATTCTCGAGCTCCAACGCCCAAGATTTCGCCTTCTCTGCAAAAAAACATTCCGAACATGTCCAGATCCGGAGTGGGAGGCAAGTGGATGGCCTCCTCTGTCAAGAAGGAGGACATCAAGAAGCTCCGGGAGGCCGGGTACTTGGCCAAAGACGTAGCTCATCGGCTTCCGGCCAAGGGGTAGATCATCCCCACCCCGGAGCCCCAGGAAAGGGTAGTGTTTCTCTCCCACTTTGTCCGCGGGATGGGATTCCCCCTCCACCCGTTCGTCCATGGAATGATGTTTTACTATGGGCTAGACTTCCATGATTTAGCCCCCAACTCCATCCTCAACATCTCGGCATTTATTGTCGTGTGCCAGGCCTTTCTCCGCATCACCCCTCACTTTGGCCTATGGCTGAAGACCTTCAACGTGAAGCCAAAGGTAGTGAGCGGCCAACAAGCGGAGTGCGGAGGCACCATGGTGGGCAAGATGCCCAATGTCACCTGGCCCGAAGGCTCCTTTGTGGAGGCTGTGAAGGGGTGGCAATCGGGGTGGTTCTATGTCATCAAGCCGCGCGGCACCAACTGGGCGGCGACCCCCGAAATCCGATCCGGCATCCCCATGTGGCTCACCTCCTGGCAAGAGAAGGGCTTGGCCTGGGGCTCAGTGGAAGAACTGACTGGGCTCCAGACATGTGTCCAGAACATGATAAGCAAGCAAATCAAGCTTGTCAATGTGATCCAGGTTATGCTCTTCTGCCGGATTCTTCCATGCCTGAACCGGGATTGTAATTTGAGGGAGTTCGATCCGGCCAAGCACCAGAAGCTACTGGAGCTCTTCGGCATGATACACGAAGACGTCTCGAAGGTGCTCTTTAAGGACAGCGAGGTACCACCGCCCATGATCAAAAATCGCGGCCTCAACGCAAAACGCCGGGCTAATCCGGTAAGTTTTCATGTTTACAAGATATATCATTTACTGGCATATCTGCGGGAGGAACCTAAGCCTCCATGCCAATCTTTCAGGCCTGGGTAACGATAGCGGAGCAGATTAACTGTCCAGCTCCGCTACCCGAAGATCTAAAAATACCTCTCGTGACGAGGATGCTGTTTCCGGCGCCCTATGAGGTGCCGGAGAAGAAAGCCAATAAGATGGCCATGGGGACCAGAGATGGTCTCCGTTGCAAGGGTGCTTTGGACGTGACGTCCGAAGACACCGAGATGCACTCCTCCACCAAAGGTGACGAGGAGGAGGAGGAGGAAATACGCTCCCCCTTACTGGGGGGAGAAATAAGAGGAAGGCCTCCACACATGGGGAGGCCGAGGTATCCAAGAAGGGAAAAACCTCCCTACTCCATCGCAGCCACCAACAGCAATGAGGAGTGGGATCCCAGGGTCAAGCCCCTGGCCAAATCGTAAGTATCTGGACATAGTAGTATTTCCAGCCTTTTCACTTTATCGTTTTTTAATGTGCTAAACATGCACCTGCAGTCCGGCCAAGTCCAACATCAAGCTATCCTCCTCTTCGGAGGGATCGCTGGACCCGTCGGTGATGAACAATGGGTCCCTTCCGACGGCCTCCTCTCCCAAGGCCGCGGACAACACCAAGGTGTTGTCTCAAAGGATATCAGGCCAAGGGGAGACCATTCCGGTGATGCCGGAGGATGAAACCTTGGTTTCCGAACACATGGGGGGAAAGACCCCCATGGACACTGATGATGGGGGCCGCATCCAGTTTGGCCCCGAGCCGAATACGGCTCCGGAGACCCAAGTTGATCCGGATTCAAGCAGGCAGCCTCTCCCGAACGAGGGGGGTGAGATGCCTCCACCGGTGACCTCTGTCCATCTAGAGGCACCGGAAAGATTGCTGGAAGCGCTTCGAAGCGCTTCCATTGTTGAAGAACACCGTACTCTTATGAGTATGGTGATCGAGAAGATCCAGTCCGCCAAGAGTGGACTGACCGAAGCTTGCACTAGCCTTCTAACAGGCTTTGAGGTAAGTAATAAACTTGTGAAAGAATATCACAGTGTAGATAGTAGCCCCTGATCTTTGTTTGGTGTTCGGAAAGAAAAACCGAACAGAGGATCAAATAATATTCACAGCAGGCTAACATAAGATGTCTATATGAATAAGCAGGCGTCACTGCTGGCTGCTGCCGCTCATACTGCGGAGGTCTCTGGACCAAAGCAGAACCTGGAGCGGGCCGAGGGAGAGCTCGTCCTCGTGAAGAGGCAACTGGAAGAAAGCCAAGGTATGTAGTACTCTCTAGGTATATTTATGAAGGATAAATGGTTTGTGCTTATTAAAGCGTCATGAACTTTGTTAGGGGCCACGACCGAGGTGGCGACCCTTAAGAATGCGTTAGCCGAGGCCAAAGACAAAGCGGCCAAGGAACACGCCGCGTGTGAGAAGCAGGAGGCCCGGGTCAGCGAGGTCTAGCAAGAGCTCCAGGATGCCGTCAAGAAGTACGAATCCTTGGAGCGTGACTCTAAGACTCAAGAGTCTGAGCTTGCCAAGGCCCTCCAGAGCATGGAAGACGCTAGAGCCGAAGCCGAGGGGGCCCTCCAGGAGGTCCAGGCGGCCAAGAAGATTGCGGCGGGTAAGGCTTTTCTTATGCAAAGCAAGCATGTGAAGGAGACATTCTTTTTACTTACCCGAATTTGGAGTTCTCTAGGAGCATTTGCGGATCTGCCGTGCAGCATATCAGATGCTGCAGTGTTCTACCGAGCCGAAGAAGGGAGCTCTACGGAGAAGCTGTTCTAACCCAATACCTTGCACCAGAACATCCGATGCCCTTTAGCGACCAGATGAAACAGCTGGTCGAGCTGCACAAGGCGGCCGAACTGGCCATGAAGGACCTCATAGTCAGGTTATGGCTTGCCGAGCCCATGCCCAGTAGCTACTTCGGACTTGTGAAGCGGCTTGTTGGTGCCTGTCAGCGGCTTGAAGCCATAAAGCGGTCGGTTTGCATTGAAGGTGTGCGGATGGCCTTTGCTCGTGCAAAGATGCATTGGGCGAAGATGGACGCCATGAAGTTGGTGACCAAGGGGCCACCTACGGGCAAGGAGCACCGCTGACCCGAACTATATTATGACAGTGTCCTGGAGGGATCCCGCCTTGTGGCGGAGCAATGTGAGAAGGATGTAATCTTTGAATGAATGCATTCATTTTATCCTATCCTGTAATATAAAACAAGTTCGTTATGCAATATAGTGCTTGTTTATTTAAAATTTTACCTCCTGTGCGGCCGTTTATGAAATCTGAGAGTTGGCCAGTCGTCGGCTTCTGCCCCCATGTAACTAGTACAGGGGTGTTCGGGATAAATCTAAACACTCTTTATCCAAGTCTTTGGTCCTTTGAGGAGGTGTTTAGCACAACGAACAAGGCAATCGGACTATACATCTTTATGACCCTCACTTAGCCATAGGAGTTCGACAATTTTAAATTTCGGTGCAACCCCTAGTATTCGGAAGGCCGAACTTGGGGCGCTATACATGCCTGATCGGACAAAAAACGATTCCTCGCATAAAGCAAAAAAATCTTTAAGGATTTGAAAACTCTCGAACAGCGACCATCTCTCGCCGCATCATGACAGTCAATTTTCGGCTTTCTCTACTGAGGTGCTCGTCCAGAAGAACCTGGACACAATCGCAGTAGTTCTCCCTTTACTACCCTAGCCGATATAGCGGAACGTAAGGTAGCAAGCACAGGAGCTAGGCAACCTAACTATTGACCCAAGACATGATTCAGAGCCGATGCATATAATGCTATAAGTTTGGGGTGCCGATCTATACTATAAAGTGTTCGGACTTTCTTGCCATGTTATGGGGTATACCGAAGCCCCTGGCAAATTAAAACGTACCAGAATGTACGAATGCAATAAATACAAAGACAAAGAAAAAATTAAGTAAAGAGCGGACACTGCAAATTATTTTCCATTGTAATTTGATTAATACGTCAAGGCATATGTGTACAAGTAGTGCGATAAGAAAATAAGGCTATTTGACATGCCATTACCAAGAGCGTGCTGCGTGCAGGTATGTAAAACAGGAATAACAATCGTTAGCAGAGACCACCTGGGAATTCCCTTATACGTCAAAGCCCCTTGACTTTCTTGGTATATCCTTGCACGATGGGTCCAATGGTCAGGTTATTAGAAAAGCCTCACGAAGAGAAAAACCTGAAAGGCGAGAAAAAGTGAAGGTATGCGGATCCAGGGGCGGTTGAGCCGCAGTGTGGACCGCAATCTAACTGTGCCTACGTCTATGCCCATGGTATTTTAAGTGCGTAATTATGCACACGTGGCATGAATTTCACCACTTGATTGGGACTAGGATGGAGGCTGAATTGCTAGGTGAGCTCTGGACGAGCCGGACGGTCCTGCTGCAGAGTAGTTCGGACTCGCTTGACGGTATCCGGGGGCTTTGTTGCCGACTTGAGGGCCTGCCTAAGAAGGCTGCTCTGTACTTCTGCTGCAAGGTCCGCGGTGTGCTCCTCAGTACGGAGGGAACACTCCATATTCCCATTGACTGTTATAACACCGCGAGGTCCGGGCATCTTGAGCTTAAGGTATGTGTAGTGTGGCACCGCATTGAATCGAGCGAATGTGGTTTGTCCAAGCGGTGCATGATAACCACTGCGGAAGGGGACGATGTCGAAGATTAACTCTTGGCTTCGGAAATTATCCGGGGATCCAAAGACCACTTCCACTATGATTGAGCCTGTACAACAGGCCTCTACACCTGGTATGACACCTTTAAAGGTGGTTTTGATGGGCTTGATCCTTGAGGTATCGATACCCATTTTGCACACTATATCCCGATAGAGAAGGTTCAGGCTGCATCCACAGTCCATGAGGACTCATGTGAGGTGGAATCCATCAATAATGGGGTCAAGGACCAGTGCGGCTGAACCGCCATGATGAATACTAGTCGGGTGGTCCCTGTGATCGAAGGTGATCGGGTAGGAGGACCATGGGTTGAACTTTGGGGCAACTAGCTCCATCGCGTAGACGTCCCTTAGAGCACGCTTCCTCTCCCTTTTGGGGATATGGGTGGCATATATCATGTTCACCGTTTTTACTTGGGAGGGGGGGAACTTCTTCCGTCCCCCTGTGTTCGGTGGCCGGGGTTCCTCGTCGTTGTCGCTTGGCGATCCCTTTTCCTTGTTTTCGGCGTTTAACTTGCCGACCTGTTTGAAGACCCAACATTCTCTATTGGTATGATTGGCTGGTTTATCGGGGGTGCCGTGGATTTGACATGGACGATCGAGTATGCGGTCCAGACTAGACGGGCCCGGATTGTTTCTCTCAAATGGCTTTTTCCGCTGACCGGACATGGAGCCACTGAATCCGGCATTGACGGTCGTGTCCTCGGTGTTATCACCATTATTTCGACGCTTGTGTCTGTTGCGTCGGGGCTTGCCATTGCTATCTCTGGCGTCGGAAGTGCCAGGTTTACTTGAGGTGCTGTTGCTATGAGCTAGCTAGCTATCCTCGCCCGCACAAAAGCGGGTCAGGAGCATCGTAAGGGCTGCCATGGACTTCAGCTTCTCTTGGCCGAGGTGTCAGGCGAGCCACTCATCACGGATGTTATGCTTAAAGGCCAATAGGGCTTCGACATCCGGACAGTCGATGATCTGGTTCTTTTTAGTTAGGAACCGAGTCCAGAATTTCCTGGCTGACTCTCCGGGCTATTGGATTATATGACTTAAGTCATCAGCATCCGGAGGTCGTACATAAGTGCCTTGAAAGTTGTCAAGGAATGCATCTTCCAGGTTCTCCCAACCGCCAATGGAGTTTTCGGGCAGACTGTTCAACCAGTGCCGAGCTAGTCCCTTGAGTTTTAGCGGGAGGTACTTGATGGCATGGAGATCATCACCACGAGCCATACGTATATAGAGAAGGAAGTCCTTGATCCATACCGCGGGGTCTGTTGTCCCATCATAGGATTCAATGTTTACAGGTTTACGTCTGGGTGTGCGGCGCCTCTATGTCGGGCTACGTCACGACGCAGTTCGGATGGAGCTGGTCTGCTGTATTCGGCCCGGACAAGTTTGTATTTAGTATATCCGGTGTGGCGGTCATCGTCATGCGTTGGGGCGCGCCCCCGCGATTTGTAGATCGATCTGGTCTGTCCTGCTTTATTTTCCAAGTCATAGCGCAGGTCATGTGTGTATCCCCGAGCTTTTTTGTTTCTATTTGTTCAGCGACGGGGTGTGGACTGGTGTTCGGACTGATACGCCGCTTTACCTCGGCCACGCGGTGGTCGGTCAGCCGCATCATGCGCTGGTAGTGTGGTCCCTAGTGCCTCATCCTCAAATTGAGGTAGCAACCTACGCTTCGGGTAACTTTTGGTTGGGCGCTCAAGTCCGTATTCCTTGGCTGCCAGGACCACAGTCCATCTATCAGTGAGCAGATCCTGATCAGCTTGAAGCTGCTGCTGTTTTTCCTTCAGGCTCTTTGAAGTGGCTATAAGCCGGTGCTTGAAGCGCTCCTGCTCGACGGGATCCTCCGGCACGGTAAATTCTTTGTCGCTGAGGCTCACCTCATCCCTTGGTCGTCATGGCTTGTGTCATGGGCACCTCGTGAGGTACCCCGCCTTGATCTCTCCGCCCCATCGTGAGCCAGCCTGACGAGGCCGTGCCTGAGGAGGCTTCCTATCGTCCGCCCCGCGAGGCTTGGCCCCTCGCGAGGGTCTTGAGCTAGCGCTGATGAAGATGGGCCATCCTGGGCCGCCCCTTGAGCCATGCCGCAGGCCGCAGGCAGGCAAGTCAGGGGACCCCCATTACCAGAACGGCGATAGTAGCCCCCGGGCCCAAGGCGCGCCCGGACTTGGCTGAGCAGAGAGGCGAAGGGGCAAGTGCGAAGCGCTGCGGGCCCTAACAGCCTGCAACCTCGGGCGCCGCGTGGCGGTTGGTTGGACGTGGGTGCCTCAGCAACTGCGTGAATCGACAAAAGAACGGCATCCGCCTAGACTTTGCTTCCCTTGCTTCCTCCGGTCATTGCCTAGATCCCCTTTCTTGCGCTCTTCCTTTCTGCCTCCGAAATCTTCAGGTCTACCTCAACCGCGCGCCCTAGCAAGACATGGCGCCTCGCCAGACCCCGGCCAAAGCTTGGTACTCGCCCGCTTTAGACTCGCCGAACGTGTCGGAGGCGAGCCTCACCCGGATGCGTCGGAAGGTGGCGGCGCAAGGCATCGACGGGCCGAAGGTGTTCAAGGCCGGCTCCGCCCTTCCTGAGGCCCGAGGGAGCACCTTCTATCTGCTCTTTGTAAGCGCCATTGCTGCCGGTCTGGTGCCTCCCTTTTCTGAGTTTTTCTTCTCTGTCCTCAACCATTACGACTTGCAAGCCTTGCATCTCCACCCCAACTCTGTTCTTCTTCTGGCGATCTTCGCCTACTATTGTGAGGCTCACGTCGGAGTGAAGCCCTCAGTGGCCTTGCTGCACCACAACTTCTCCCTCCGGCCCTCTCGTGGTGCCATCTCCGCGTGCGCGAGCCTTGTCGCGTATGGCGGCTCCAACGCCATCTCAAAGCCCGGGAAGAGGATTGAGGGCTTCAGGAGCAAGTGGGTCATGGTAGATGCTGGGCGCATCCACCTGTGGGGACCCTGACTCATAAGTCGTTATCATCGAATACACGTGTACAGTGATCCCAGAGATCAATGCTCACTGAACACATAGAAGCTGAATAACAAGAGTCTTATATCCACACATACCGTTTTACACAAGTAGGACCATTATGGTCAAGTCTTGAGTGTATCATCGCAGCGGAAATCTTCAATAACAACTTGGACCCATGCCACCTGCCTTAACCCTACAGGCATTCTGACTGGGAAGCATCCTAGCTCACACGATCGTCACCAAAATCTCTTCTTCATATACCTTCTCTTTCAAGCCTGGACAAGTAAATAGCCAGGGACAAGCTAGTGAGTACGTTTGAATGTACTCGCAAGCAACCCAAGAGTGATAACAAAATAATTATGCAAGGCTCTGCTGCTGAATTGGCATTTTTGCGGAAAGCTAGTTTTTCTCATGCAAGTATGATCAACATTTATCAAGGACATGAATGTGTCTGCAACAAGTATCAGGAGGTTACAGACACCAACATCAAGAAAGAGTTATAAACAACTCATACTCAAGCTCATCGTGACTTCCTCACAAGCCGCATCATCAATATCACCAAACTGTGTTGTTTTTCAGAAACATATGGACGTAGCCCAAGATCAGTTACCCAACTGTCCTTGACCGTGGACACAGCTATTCGAATAGTTTTACACTCTGCAGAGGTTGCACACTTTACCCACAAGATCCGGGGAACTTCCCTGTCATCCACGACCCGCGATACCTCAAGTACCCGGGGTAAGCACCCGATCACTATCTTTCCCTACATGACACTAACAAGGAGTCCACTCGTTGTTCCG
Organism: Triticum aestivum; assembly: GCF_018294505.1. Lineage (NCBI taxonomy): Eukaryota > Viridiplantae > Streptophyta > Magnoliopsida > Poales > Poaceae > Triticum > Triticum aestivum. The sequence continues at coordinate 500,979,611 of NC_057804.1, forward strand.
TATCCTCACGATGTACATCATACGAGACTCACTCGAGATCGTAACATTCGAGAGGGGACACAACGGTGTATCCGGTGCCATGTAAAAATAGTCATGGCCGCCCTACCTGGCACGACCACGCCCCGAGAGAGAGCACCAACTCTCCCCCATCACTAGTAATGCAGGCTCCAAGCTAGTATCGGCCTAGGTAATCAATAATGCCCTTTCCCATATAAGGGTAGAGTGGTTGCGCATGTAAGGTTGGAATAACGGTCGCAACTTAAACCATTCCGTTTTGAAAACAACACACACACTTGCCTCGGTACACCACTTCATCATCAAGTGGTTACCCATCTCATTATCTCCCTTGGGCATAAGTGGCACCCGACGGGGTTTTCGAAAAGTCTTTTGAAAGTACTTTGTCTCCTTCACCATGCATATACCCGTCCCTTTTTGCATAGCATCTACTTTAGCATCCTATCTACTCCCACCGGCATAACCCTCATAAGAAGGTAGGGTCATGCACAATGCAAGTATAAACGAGAAAGTAACGGTGGCAAGCCACCCCATGTGGTCACCACAGTATCATGTCTCCGATGCAAGCAATAAAAGTGCTATATGACATGCATAAAAAGGGTTTCATAGACATGGTCAAAGGTTGCTTGCCTGTTTTAACAAAGTCTTCGAGGTCTTCAAATATCTATGGTCCAACTCCGAGCATTTCGTCTACTTCATCAACTACCATCGAAAGCACCCATAATAAGCAACACAACAAGGCAGGAAATAAAATTGCTCTAAAAATATGAGTTGGACTTTTCTAGGATACCTCTGGTCATATGAGGGATGACCAAAGTGGTTTCATAAGGATTTGATCAATGGACATCTCTGAACATTTCAATATGATGGAATCAAGGGATTAATGGGTTTGCAAGAAGTGTACAGAAACATTATTTTAAAAAATGAGCAGAGGCACCCATTTAACAAATTATGATTTTAGAAGCATCTAGGATTTGGTTTCACTGGATTTGGAGTTCAAATGAATTTCTTATGAATTTGCAAATTTGACAAATATGAAGAAATGGCTCATTATATTATGTTGCACAGAGAGTATTAACTAAAATGTTCATAAACTAAGTTATGAATTTAGAAACATCTAGGAATTTCAATCATGGCATTTGGATCAATCTTGAGCTCACTATGATTTTCTAAAGTTCATCACAGAACTAGGAAAGATAGGATTTGATAAATATTTGTGAAGAAAAGGTCTCTAGAAAAATGTGCAAACAGCACCATGTGGTAGGGAATGATTTTAGAAACTACTAGAAATTTGAACCACCCAATTTAGAGTTAATTTGGATTGTTTATGGATTTTACAAACTATTCAGAAAAGAAAAGGAAAAGGTCTATACCCAAACGGGCTGGATCTGGGCGGCGACAGCGTGCACTGTGCGAGACATAGTGGGGCAGCGCACTGGGGCGGCCCAGCGGCTCGGCCGCACGCGCGCAAGGGCCACGTCGGAGGCGGATTTCTTCCGACCCGTCTCGACTTGCCAGCGTGGCCTGAAGGCTGGGCCACTGACGAGCGGGGCCCGCCTGTCGGGTTCATCCCCAACCTCCTGCTCGAACAGAGCAGAGGCAGGGGGCGGTGTCGACGGCGGCTTGCCGGCGCTACAGGCCACCATTTCCTGTGAGCTGGCCACCGGCGTGCTCAGGGGACCCCGCCGAGTCCAACCGTGGGTGGCACGGTCGCCCAGCGGCACCGGGTCGAGCAGGGCACTGGCCGCGGTGGACGAGGCTGACGGGGAGGTTGAGGCACGGTGATGCAGCCACGGAGAAGAAGAAGTGGAGTCCGGGAGAGGGCCGTGGGGAAGTGGGTGATGCTCTGGGGCAAGTAGGAGCGGGAGGGGAGCACCGGAGAGCTCGAACTTGAGCAGTGGCCGGTGGCAAGATCTTCGGCCATGGAGGTGAATGGGGGCACTAGGCGAGGAATGGGGTGACCCGAGGAGCGTACGGGAGAGAGAGAGATAGCCAAAGGAGTCAAGAGGGGCTCGGGGTGGCCTTTTATGGCGGGGTTATGGTGCACCTTGGACGAGTGTGCCGGCGGGGCCGTTGCCGTTGCTAGGGGTCGTGGGGCTCGTGTGTGCGTGTCCGGGGCGTTTGTAGAGATGGTCTACGGCCGGGGGAAGGGAGAGAAGGAGCAGGGAGAGGCTCTGGTGCTCGCGCGTGCGAGGCTGGGCATTGGCCGAGCCGGGCGGCTCTGGGCACGCACCGCAGGAGGTGAGAGAGAGGAAGAGACGAGGGGGCCTACACGGTGGCATGTTGCGGACATCGAGGCACCTCGACTGGCGCGAGGGGGAGGCTCGAGGTGGTCGGGTGACGCGGCGTCAACGGTCGGGAGCACGCTGACGTGCTCCAGATCGCGCAAATGGCCGGCATCCGCGGCTTTTCCGCGCACACTCGTGTGTGCACTAGTGTCTAGTGGCTGCACAGGGGAGTAAACAATGTGGGAAAAGGCATTGGATGCCTTGGGGCTTTCCAGGAGTGAGAGTGAGGTGAGAAAGGGAGGAAAAAGTGGCTGTCCAGAGAAGAAAAATGGATCCCTGCCCCCCTTCATCATTGCCTCTCGGGCATGGAAGCACACCAAAGGTAGAGGGGGACTAGGAGGGGCTGTGGTAAAAAGATTAGCTCATGGAGATTAGTGGAAATGGCCAAAACATGCATTTTAAATTTCTGCCAGAAGGTGTTTGATGGTGGTTTGGGCAAGCAAATGGGTTCCAAATGATATGAAGATTAACAGGATCAAGTGTCATATAGAAATGGGGTTGATCACCAAGTTGGAGCTCATTTGGAGCAAGTTGACAATGCAACTTTGGTAAACCCTAGAAATTAGCAGAAATGGCTTTACCAAGATTTATTCATGCAAATCAATTCTCCTAGATGCACCACTTGGTGTAGTGTCATCATTTGGGGTTCTGAACATGTTCACAAAAGTTGAGATCAAAAGGAGAAAGTTGCCAATGTAGAGTTGTTCAAATTTGGTTCTGGACAGGAAGGGTTTTGGGGCACTTTGATCAATATAACATTTTCTCCAACTTGTGCCATTTGGTCTAGATGAATGATTAGACCATTTGAGCATGTTCACAAGGTTTGAGAACATTTTGACATGTTTGGCAATGTAGAGTTGCTCAAACTTCAAAATGGGCAAACATGGTTTTGAGGGGATTTCATGGGGTTATACTATTCTCCATGAAAAGATACTTGTCAAGATCATCAAACATGTCATATGGGACATGATAGAACTTTCTTGGAATTTTCGGAGAATATTTCCTTTGTAAATATTTCAAAAGCTTGAAATATCCAGAAAGGGTTTTTGAGGTACTTGACCAATATTTTGAACATGACCATGTGTTGAAACTCATATATATGGATAATGTATGTCCACTAAGTTTCCCTATTTTTTCTCAAATATTTTTAAAGCATACAAATATTTTTAATCTACTAAAGACCATTTCTGGCCTAAGGAAAAGTCCTTTAAATAAAATAGCAAAATAACTTTTAAAATTATATTTTTGTGGTTTATGGGAGCCCTATACCTAATAGGAGTCAAAAGTATTCTTGAAAGATTTTTAATACCCCAAACCAAGTACTTGCAGTGCAACCTCAATCCAGGGGGTTTTTGGAAAACTAAATTTAGAAAATACTTTTTGGCCACATTATTTTTGTAAGAAAATTCTATACTATGCTATACACATGGCATGATCATTGGTTCAAGAGTTTGGAGCAAGGAGATGAAGTATGGGAGTTGGAGGATTTATTTGATTTTTAGAGCACTTGCAAACAACAGACAAAATCCAATCGGTGCAAATTCCAAAACAGTCAAAAGTTTTTGTCAAACCACATTTTATCATTATTTATCATCTTAAGTGTTGTGCCATGAAAATCAGGGTGTGACAGACCTACCCCCCTTACAAGAATCTCGTCCCCGAGATTCCCAAACTAGGCGCAGAAAGGAGTATGGAAACTTGGATCTGGCGTAATCTTCACGTCCTCATACAGCTTCTTCTTCCGTGTGGTGCTCCATTGAAACTTTAGGTACTTGATGGTGTGGCTTTGTGTATCACGTTCGGCTTGATCCAGGTCGCTAAGGGGTTTCTCGTATATGCCAGGTTGGGCTGGAGGTCGGTGGCTTGACAATCGATGTTCTTGTAGAGGTCGGGCTAGTTAGGAAGTTGGAAACACTTCCGGAGTTGTGACGCATGGAAGATGTTGTGCATCGTGGGTAACTCGGGTGGTAACTCTAGCGGGTAGCCGTCTATTTCTCGTCTTGCAGTGATCTTGGAGAGGGGCGATAAATCTTGGTGTGAGCTTCCCTTGGACATGGAAATGCTTGGTTCCTTAGAGAGAAGTGGCTCGCAGATACACCTGGTCTTCGACGCAGAGGTTTACTTCTTGATGACGGTGGTTGGTATAGTTCTTCCTCCTTGACATGGCGGTCTTCAGATGTTCCCTAACCAGCTGACCGGTTCTTCTTCCGTCTCCGGGTAGGCAAGTATGTCATCAAGGAAAGATGGCAACTAACTTGTGCGAGTACTCCGTGAAGACTTGCCCACGGGGTACATAGGGTATAGGTTGGGGTATCGGTGGTGGCCATGGTTGGGTATTGGGCAAGGTTTCCTTGTCCTAGAGCCAAAGCCCATGGTTGTGATTCCGACCATATCGTGGCTTCATGGGGCTTAAGGGTTTCAAGGATTCTAGTGTGCGAGCGAACGTTTGTCACCTTATCCTTAAGCACGGTTCCTGAGATGCCAATAGTTCTATCTAGCCTTCCAAGAAATACACTTTATATTTCTGAAAGAAACATCCCGTATAGGTCAACTCCAATCATCATTCATAGTATTTATATCCTCATGGCTTCCACGAGGAGGTCTGACAAAATCATACATGTCTACTATCCCCAAACTCATGTGTGTGGCTACCCCTAAAAATCCATGGGTAGAGCATCTAAGCTTGGATTTAATAACCACCATCCAAGTGCTCATCCTATTGACCCAAGTTCCAAGATAGTGCATCTCTATCCTAAGGAAACACGTCGCAAGCCACTCCAAGATCTTGTTTCCTTCCTATGAATCAACTCCAATAGCCCATTAACTTTCATTAATCACTACACAATCCATTAATTCCACAAACCCAATGTCTATGGTGTTCCACATGATCTCCTAATGTTCCTATAATCCCCAGACACTTGAAAGGTATATCTCTACTATAGTTAGTCCACCAATTCCCATTATCGGGGTCAAGTAACTCCAGGGTCAAGCATATATAGATCCCTAAATAAAACTCTCACAATTAATCCAATCTCCTGGTTTATCGTCCACCGAGAAACATGGTATCATGATCAAGATCACCAGTATAAATCCAATTTACTCCGAACCATGTAGAAATACCCAGCATCTATTTTCAACTAGAATCACCTACTTAAATCCAAATCTCATGTCCAACGAGAATTTCTTCACCTTTCCCCAAGTCATTATCGTAATATCAACTATCTCCTATCAATATCCCCTGGCTAAGACAAATCCCTATTCCTCTAAGAATTCCAGCTTGCGATCATAATTGTCCTACTAAATCCAATTTATTCACGGGCAATGAAAGCTATGCTAATCTATACTCATGATCCCACCAAGTTCATCTACCAACATCAAAGCCTCATAATCCACCAAATAGTCTCATATAATTCCTCAAGTCATTGATATAAACTCATCAAGTCATTTGTCCTCTGTTCATATATCCTCAATTTGGTCTACCCTATGGCATCGCCAGTTCTGGTACTATCTTAGGATGATAATGTGCTCGTTCACTACGTCCACTAGTTCCATAATGAACTCATTGTTGTGCATGGTTATTAAGCACATGATTAAGGGTTCGTGTTGGAGTATCTCGTGAAGTCTCGAAGGGTCTAGGAATGGGTTTCTAGTCTGGAGGGTTAAATCTTAATTCTACGGGGTTGTAGTTGATCGCGGAGGTTGTAGCAGAAGTCTTCATTGCTAGTCGGTTGCCGAGGCAGAATCCTTAGTGTAGATCGTCTTGCCGGTCTTCAGTTGAGGACAGAGATGAGAGCGAAAAGTAGCATAGAGGAGGTGGGTTGCCTAAATGGGGTTCTATAGTGCAAGTGCAAACAAACAAGTGCCGAAGGGCCAAAACAAACAACAAAATAAGGCAGGTGATATTGTCGCGTACTTGTTGCCTAGGGCGAAAAGAGCGACTGATATCAAAACACGAACAAATAGAACAAGTAACACACAATCATGGTTCTATTCGAACCACCATATGGACTCGACTGCGCATAGGGGGTACACGACTCATCCTACCCTAGGGGTTCTCGGACTAAGTAGTCGTGCTTTACTTCATGCCTCATGCAGTCTTTTGGGTTTTCCTCACGTGTTGCTACGTCTCTTGTAGTTGTTCGATGAAACAATTCCGGGTTGAGCCTGAAGATTCTTCGACAACTTCTCGCATGTTGAAGTGATGGGGTGGAAGTGGCTCCTCGTATCTAGTGTTGACTTGGTCTCCTCTTGTCTTCTTATTCATGTCGATCCTTTTTGCATTCTAAGGCATCAGCGGTTCGAGGTGGCAATCCTTTATGCAATGACATTAACAAGGCATAGTAGAGGTCCAATCTGTCGGGCACATTGTTGACAATATAGTCACCGAGAGCGGGGGATGAAGAGAACCATTTTCCTGCTCACTATAGTGAGGCGGACCAAACGGCGGGGTTCTCATCCATCGGTGGTTGCCGACACAACAATGATAAGGACAAGGTTGCTCTACTAGCGATGTATATCATGATCTTGTGTATCCTATGCCCTGGTCATCATAGGCCAAGGTTGCTTAATCCTGGGTCAATTTCAAAGGTGTCACCATCCTCTGGGTCTTCATGTCCTCTTTCCTCGAGGGCATATCTTCTGTTGGCATCGTCTTGCTGTGGTGTCGCCAATCTTGTGTTCAGAAGAGGTGGGTGAGTGTCTGGCAAGGCGTCCTCCTTCTAGATTATCCACGAGGATTACAAGGAATCCAGTGGTGAGGGCTTGAGGGTGCTAGCGATCGTTTGCAATAGTTTTGAAGGGAAGAGATCTATGGGGAAAGTATACCTTAGTTTTTGAATAACTAAGAAGGGAAGAGAAGTATAGATAGTTTTGAAAACTTGTAATAGTTTTGGAAATAGTTTTAGCCTAACTAACGACCATGCTAACTAAGGCTTCCTACAGTCAGGATGGCTCTGATACCAACTCTGTGGGGACCCCGACTCATAAGTCGAGATCACCGAATGCACGTGTATAGTGATCCCAGAGATCAATGCTCACTGAACACACAAAAGCTGAATAACAAGAGTCTTATATCCATACATACTGTTTTACACAAGTGGGACCATTATGGTCAAGTCTTGAGTGTATCATCGCAGCGGAAATCTTCAATAACAACTTGGACCCATGCCACCTGCCTTAACCCTACAGGCATTCTGACTGGGAAGCATCCTAGCTCACACGATCGTCACCAAAATCTCTTCTTCATATACCTGCTCTTTCAAGCCTGGCCAAGTAAATAGCCAGGGACAAGCCAGTGAGTACGTTTGAATGTACTCGCAAGCAACCCAAGAGTGATAACAAAATAATTATGCAAGGCTCTGCTGCTGAATTGGCATTTTTGCGGAAAGCTAGTTTTTCTCATGCAAGTATGATCAACATTTATCAAGGACATGAATGAGTCTGCAACAAGTATCAGGAGGTTACAGACACCAACATCGAGAAAGAGTTATAAATAACTCATGCTCAAGCTCATCGTGACTTCCTCACGAGCCGCATCATCAATATCACCAAACTGTGTTGTTTTTCAGGAACATATGGACGTAGCCCAAGAGCGGTTACCCAACTGTCCTTGACCGTGGACACGGCTATTCGAATAGTTTTACACTATGCAGAGGTTGCACACTTTACCCACAAGATCCAGGGAACTTCCGTGTCATCCACGACCCACGATACCTCATGTACCCGGGGTAAGCACCTGATCACTATCTTTCCCTAGATGACACTAACAAGGAGTCCACTTGTTGTTCCGTATCCTCACGATGTACATCATACGAGACTCACTCAAGATCGTAACATCCGAGAGGGGACACAACGGTGTATCCGGTGCCCTGTAAAGACAGTCATGGCCGCCCTACCTAGCACGACCCCATCCCGAGAGAGAGCACCAACTCTCCCCCGTCACTAGTAATGCAGGCTCCAAGCTAGTATCGGCCTAGGTAATCAATATTGCCCTTTCCCATATAAGGGTAGAGTGGTTGCGCATGTAAGGTTGGAATAACGGTCGCAACTTAAACCAATCCGTTTTAAAAACAACACACACACACTTGCCTCGGTACACCACTTCGTCATCAAGTGGTTACCCATCTCATTATCTCCCTTGGGCATAAGTGGCACCCGACGGGGTTTTCAAAATGTCTTTTGAAAGTACTTTGTCTCCTTCTCCATGCATATACCTGTCCCTTTTTGCGTAGCATCTACTTTAGCGTCCTATCTACTCTCACCGGCATAACCCTCATAAGAAGGTAGGGTCATGCACAATGCAAGTATCAACGAGAAAGTAACGGTGGCAAGCCACCCCATGTGGTCACCACAGTATCATGTCTCCGATGCAAGCAATAAAAGTGCTATATGACATGCATAAAAAGGGTTTCATAGACATGGTCAAAGGCTGCTTGCCTGTTTTAACAAAGTCTTCGAGGTCTTCAAATATCTCTGGTCCAACTCCGAGCATTTTGTCTACTTCGTCAACTATCGTCGAAAGCAACCATAATAAGCAACACAACAAGGCAGGAAAAAAATTGCTCTAAAAACATGAGTTGGACTTTTCTAGGATACCTCTGGTCATATGAGGGATGACCAAAGTGGTTTCGTTAGGATTTGATCAATGGACATCTCTTAACATTTCAATATGATGGAATCAAGGGATTAATGGGTTTGCAAGCAGTGTACAGAAACATTATTTTAAAAAATGAGCAGAGGCACCCATTTAACAAATTATGATTTTAGAAGCATCTAGGATTTGGTTTCACTGGATTTGGAGTTCAAATGAATTTCTTATGAATTTGCAAAGTTGACAAATATGAAGAAATGGCTCATTATATTGTGTTACACAGAGAGTATTAACTAAAATGTTCATAAACTAAGTTATGAATTTAGAAACATCTAGGAATTTGAATCATGGCATTTGGATCAATCTTGAGCTCTTTGTGATTTTCTAAAGTTCATCACAGAAATAGGAAAGATAGGATTTGATAAATATTTGTGAAGAAAAGGTCTCTGGAAAAATGTGCAAACAACACCATGTGGTTGGGAATGATTTTAGAAACTACTAGAAATTTGAACCACCCAATTTGGAGTTAATTTGGATTGTTTATGGATTTTACAAACTATTCAGAAAAGAAAAAGGAAAAGGTCTTTACCCAAACGGGCTGGATCTTGGCGGCGACAGCATGCACTGGGCGAGACATAGCGGGGCAGCACACTGGGCCGGCCCAGCGGCTCGGCCGCACGCGCGCAAGGGCCACGTCGGAGGAGGATTTCTTCCGACCCGTCTCCACTTGCCAGCGTGGCCTGGAGGCTGGGCCACTAACAAGCGGGGCCCACCTATCGGGTTCATTCCCAACCTCCCGCTCGAACAGAGCAGAGGTAGGGGGCGGTGTCGATAGTGGCTTGCCGGCGCTATAGGCCACCGTTTCCGGTGAGCTGGCCACCAGCGTACTCAGGGGACCCGGCGGAGTCCAATCGTGGGTGGCACGGTCGCCCAGGGGCACCGGGTCGAGTAGGGCACTGGCCGCGATGGACGAGGCTGACGGGGAGGTTGGGGCACGGTGATGCGACCGCGGAGAAGAAGAAGTGGAGTCCGGGAGAGGGCCGTGGGGAAGTGGGTGATGCTCTGGTGCAGGTAGGAGCGGGAGGGGAGCACCGGAGAGCTCGAACTTGAGCGGTGGCCGGTGGCAAGATCTTCGGCCATGAAGGTGAATGGGGGCACTAGGGGAGGAATGGGTTGACCAGGGGAGCGTACGGGAGAGAGAGAGAGATAGCCAAAGGAGTCGAGAGGGGCTCGGGATGGCCTTTTATGGCGGGGCGATGGTGCACCGTGGACGAGTGCGCCGGCGAGGCCGTTGCCGTTGCTATGGGTCACGGGGGCTCGTGTGTGCGTGTCCGGGGCGTTTGTAGAGATGGTCTATGGCCCGGGGAAGGGAGAGAAGGAGCGGGGAGAGGCTCTGGTGCTTGCGCGTGTGAGGCCGGGCATTGACCGAGCTGGGCGGCTCTGGGCACGCACCACAGGAGGTGAGAGAGAGGAAGAGACGAGGGGGCCTGCACGGTGGCGTGTTGCGGACGTCGAGGCACCTCGACTGGCGCAAGGGGGAGGCTCGAGGTGGTCGGGGGACGCGGCGTCAACGGTTGGGAGCACGCTGACGTGCTCCAGAGTGCGCAAATGGCCGGCATCCACGGCTTTTCCGCGCGCACTCGCGTGTCCACTAGTGTCTAGTGGCTGCACAGGGGAGTAAACAATGTGGGAAAAGGCATTGGATGCCCTGGGGCTTGCCAGGAGTGAGAGAGAGGTTAGAAAGGGAGGAAAAAGTGGCTGTCCAGAGAAGAAAAATGGATCCCTGCCCCCTTCATCATTGCCTCTCGGGCAGGGAAGCACACCAGAGGTAGAGGGGGACTAGGAGGGGCTATGGTAAAAAGATTAGCTCATGGAGATTAGTGGAAATGGGCAAAACATGCATTTTAAATTTCTGCCAGAAGGTGTTTGATGGTGGTTTGGGCAAGCAAATGGGTTCCAAATGATATGAAGATTAACAGGATCAAGTTTCATATAGAAATGGGGTTGATCACCAAGTTGGAGCTCATTTGGAGGAAGTTGACAATGCAACTTTGGTAAACCCTAGAAATTAGCAGAAATGGCTTTACCAAGATTTCGTCATGCAAATCAATTCTCCTTGATGCACCACTTGGTGTAGTGTCATCATTTGGGGTTCTGAACATGTTCACAAAAATTGAGATCAAAAGGAGAAAGTTGCCAATGTAGAGTTGTTCAAATTTGGTTCTGGACAGGAAGGGTTTTGGGGCACTTTGATCAATATAACATTTTCTCCAACTTGTGCCATTTGGTCTAGATGAATGATTAGACCATTTGAGCATGTTCACAAGGTTTGAGAACATTTTGACATGTTTGGCAATGTAGAGTTGCTCAAACTTCAAAATGGGCAAACATGGTTTTGAGGGGATTTCATGGGGTTATACTATTCTCCATGACATGATACTTGTCAAGATCATCAAACATGTCATATGGGACATGACAGAACTTTCTTGGAATTTTTGGAGAATATTTCCTTTGTAAATATTTCAAAATCTTGAAATATCCAGAAAGGGTTTTTGAGGTATTTGACCAATATTTTGAACATGACCATGTGTTAACACTCATATATATGGACAATACATGTCCACTGAGTTTCCCTGATTTTTCTCAAATATTTTTGAAGCATAAAAATATTTTTAACCTATTAAAGACCATTTCTGGCCTAAGGAAAAGTCCTTTAAATAAAATAGCAAAATAACTTTTAAAATTATATTTTTGTGGTTTATGGGAGCCCTATACCTAATAGGAGTCAAAAGTATTCTTGAAAGATTTTTAATACCCCAAATCAGGTACTTGCAGTGCAACCTCAATCCAGGCGTTTTTTGGAAAACTAAATTTAGAAAATACTTTTTGGCCAAATTATTTTTGTAAGAAAATTCTATACTATACTATACACATGGCATGATCATTGGTTCAAGAGTTTGGAGCAAGGAGATGAAGTATAGGAGTTGGAGGATTTATTTGATTTTTAGAGCACTTGCAAACAACAGACAAAATCCAATCAGTGCAAATTCCAAAACACTCAAAAGTTTTTGTCAAACCACATTTTATCATTATTTATCAGCTTAAGTGTTGTGCCATGAAAATCAGGGTGTGACACCACCCTCGGCTGATTCTGCCCACGGGGCAGCCCACGAGCTCCGATGATTGGTCTCGCGTGGAACTCGTAGACCCCCGCGCGAAGCCGGTGTTGGAGAAGATGGACGCAGATCCGAGGCTGGGCAACATGGCGGCGGCGAAGCTGACTGGTGCGTCGCTCCTGAGGGAGTTCCTGGAGCACCAGGTGGCCCCGCTTCGTAAGTACTCGCTTCCGCTGTGGAGGCCCCGCCTGAGCCCCGCAGTCTTGGCCGACGAAGACCTGGCCGCGGTCCTCCAATCTTTGATCAGAGGAGACGTGGCGAGGCTGGAGGGCGCCCTGTGCCCCTGTTTCTTTGAGATGATTGGGAGAAGGTGGTGGACTCCATGCCCGTCTTCAATGGGGACGGGCCCGTGCCCACGGAGGCTCCTGAGGACCCGGCGGCCCAGGCGACGATCAACGTGTCCTCCGGGACTCCAGCGAAGAGGAGGAAGAAGAGGAGCGGGAAGGGGGCCTGACTCCGAGGCTACCGACGGGGACTCGAGAGCGCCTCTCCCTCGGTGCAGGTCCGGTGCTCTCCGCCTCTCGCCGAGCGATGACGAGGATGATGATGAGCGGGGCGGCGGATGATGACGAGGATGATGACGACGGGGACTCGAAGAAGGCCAGGTCTGGGCTGGTCCCCCTCGGGTCTGCCCCGGCTCCGAGGCGATCCTCAGACGTGCCTCCTGCTTCCGAGCCTGTCGAGGCTGATCCCAGCAGCCGGCTCTCGGGCTTCAAGTATGGCCGAAGGTTGCTTGAGCTCGCGAGCGGCGACCAATAAGTGCTCGATTCTTGTCTCGTTCCTTGCTTTGTCGTTAAGGCTTGATGTATGTATCTCTTGGCTAGGCTGGTGCCTGCGGCGAAGAAACTGAAGGGGGCTCCTGAGGTTCCGTCCGGGGCAGCGCCTCTACCCACGAAAGAAGGTGGCTGCAAGGCACAAGCCTCTCCTGCCCAGTCGTCCTCGCGAGGCCTGGTGGAGCTGGCTGGGGCAAGCTTAGCCCCCATGGCCCAAGCGACTCCTGAGGTATCCTTGCCTGATGCCATAGCCACAGCTGTTGGGGCGCAGCAGGTCCTGCCTCAAGATGCTGTGGTTACGTTGCCGTCCTCTCCTCCTACTCCAGCAACTGTTGTCTCTCTGACTCCTTCCACCGTCCTGGATCGCGCTGCTGCCGAACTGGACCGGCTGCGATAAGATCTTCTGGGCGCCGACCCTCGCTTGGTGGCCGGGCGCTTGGAGCTGGCTTCTGGCTGGATTCGCTCTGACGCTTTGATTCGAGCGGCGCGGGTTCAGGCCTTAATGGCCCGCGACGAGGAGAAGCAGGCCGTCCTCGGGGCGAAGGCCGCTCGAGTCGCCGCCTTGGGAGAGGCGGCTGATGCCCGAGGTCGCTGCAAGGCGCTGGAGAGCGAACTGCAGGGCCTACGGGACCAGCTTGACGAGGATGTCCGCATCCGCCAAGAGAAGGAAGAAGACCTGAAGGCTCGCGAGGCGGCCATCAAGGACCGAGACGCCAAGCTTAACAAGTGCCGCGACTGCCTAGGCGCACTGGAGCAGGAGTTGGAGGCGTGGAAGGCCGAGCTGGACAACAAGGCGCGGGTCCTTGCCGAGGACCGCGGGGCCTTCACGGAGATGGAGGTGAAGGTTCATGGCTTGCTAAAGTCGCTCCACGATAGCGGCCTGGAAAGCCCACTGGCCGGCGCCAAGGACGGCCCCGCCAAGCTGCTCCCCTTCATGGTCCGTGCTCTTGAAGATGTCGCCCTTAGCCTTGGCCCTACGGCTAAGGCCGAGGCGCGCGTCCTGTCTTCTGCGGCGCTGACGCGGGTCCTTACCCATGTCTACCTTCGCGATCCCAACGTCGACCTTGACAGCCTGCTGGAGCCAGCAAGCGGCAAGCTTGCCGCTGCCGCTACTGAGGCCGTGAAGGGTCGTGCGGAGGCTCTGTTGTCGAAGTTCCGGGCCTTCAGCACCAAGCCGAAGCGAGGCGCTGCCGGTCCTATGGCTCCACGAGGCGAACCTGCTCCGCGCAGCTCCGCCGCCAACAAATGACTCCGTCGTGGCTCCTGTCCTACCTTCAGCTTCTGCAACATGCATCATGCCTCGGGGAGGTGTTTAAACTTGTGTTTGGTGTCGTGATAACAGTTATGGACCATAATATTTGCTTTTGAATTCCTTGAAAGTTGCGCTCTTCCTACTTGCTTATGTTCTACGCCGGTAGAGCCCGGCCCCGCACATACCTCAGCCGCTGTTAGCCCCGACCGGAAACCAGGACGGGACCAAGGAGTGAGGGGCTACGTGACAAGTTAGGCTCCTGAGTCACGATGCTCAGGAGTCCCCCTTGGCGCACGAACAGCAAGTAGGGAGGTGAGATGTGTGGGTGAATCTACCATTCTACGTCTGCAGATCCCGGCCCCGTGCATACCTCAACCGCCGTTAGCCTTTCGGAACTAAGGAGTGAGGGGCTACGTGACCAGTTAGGCTCCTAAGTCGCGATGCTCAGGAGTCCCCCTTGACGCTCAAATGGCCTTCGTACCTTGGCTCCGCTCGGGGAGAGACGCGCGACGAACCTGGCCCGAGGGGCCTGGCTGGGTGGCGTACGTCTGGGCGTGACCCAGGCGCAGCCCCCGTGCCCAGCCCCCTCGCGCGGTACTCCCGAGGGGAGGCGTTGCGATGAGACCAGACACTGAGATCTGGGCTCCCTCAGGTTGATGCGGCCAGGGGCCACCCTTAGTTGTTTATCACCAGTGCGGAGCATAGCGCTTCCGTATGTGTACGGGCATAGCCGCTCATCGGCAGTGTCGTCAGCCAGCGCGGAGCATGGTGCTTCCACTGGTGCGTGGGTGGGGGCTCCCCTCCAGGAGGATCCCCCGGGGCGTGTACAGCCCCGCCCTGACACATGGCCGGCACGATAGGGCATGAGGAGGTGTATCTGGGCACCCGTGAGCCAGCGTGGGACTCACGGGGCCCTACCTCAAGATGGGTTGCGCCTGGCACTGGGCATTAACTTGTGATGTGTTCCTACAAATTTGGCTAGATGCCGATGCTCTAAGTCCTCAGGTCCCGGCCCTCGAGCGAGTCTCAGTCGTCGCTGGTTTGCCAAGGTGCGATGCCATGGACAAAGCCAGAAGGTGAGGGCTGGAGAGCCAGTAGGAGCCCTGAGTCGCGATGCTCAAGTACCCCCCCCCTTTAACGCGCAAGCTTGGTTAGATGTCGACGCTCTACGTCCTTGGGTCCCGGCCCTCGGGCTAGTCTCAGCCGTCGCTGGTTTGCCAGGGCGCGATGGCGTGGACAAAGCCAGAGGGTGAGGGCTGGAGAGCCAGTAGGATCCCTAAGTCGCGATGCTCATGTACCCCCCCTTTAACGTGCAAGCTTGGTTAGATGTCGATGCTCTACTTCCTCGGGTCTCGGCCCTCGAGATAGTCTCAGCTATTGCTGGTTTGCCAGGGCGCGATGCCGTGGACAAAGCCAGAGGGTGAGGGCTGGAGAGCCAGTAGGAGCCCCGAGTCGCGATGCTCAGGTACCCCCCCCTTTAACGCGCAAGCGGCCGACATGAAGGAAGAAGAGGTGCCATGGACAGGCACCAAATAACAAGCATGATGGGTCGAATGCATGGCCCGAAAATAAATGCAAGAGGGGTACACGCCGCTGGGTCTGACCCGAGCGACTTGGGGATGATGCAGCCCGAGAGGAGCCCCCGACAAGGTAAGCTTAAAACATGAGCAAAAGGGATACACGCCGCAAGGACGGACCCACGCGGCCTAGGAATGACGCAGCCCTGGGGGCGCTCCCAGCTTGAAACGAAACTTGAAAGATGTCACCTGATAGTGTTGACGACGAAGGGATGTTGAAGTAGCAGACGTAGCGGGCTGCGGGAGCCGATCTTCACGAGCCCCCAGGCCCAGGAGCCTCGGGAGGCTCCGGAGGCGCTGGTGGCTCCTCGCGAACCATCTCCATCTCCGCCAAGACTGCGGAACGCCTGGCCTCCTGAGCCTCCAGGATGCTCCTCATGAGGCGCTGCCGCACCGCAGCCGCGTTCGGCAAGCCGTAGGGCATGCGAACGTAGCTGTGGGGCGGGCCTTCGCAGCGCCCCACGTGTGTGGGCCAGAAGCGCTCCTGAGAGGCGACTCGATTGAGCCCTGGGATGTCGATGCAAACGTGCAGCTCACCATCCTCGCCTGGATGGGGAGCTGCGGTGGGTAAGCGGCGGCTGCCACTCATGACTCTTGACTCCTACAACTCCTGTGTGATCTGACTGAAAAACTCCTGAGGGTTTGGCCCTCCTTGCTTTGCTCCTTCCTGAGGGAAACTTGTTCGGAAACAAGCCTCCAAGTGGTGCCCAAGCTCCTCCCTCGTGACCTTAGCAAGGTCGGTGGCCCTCCAGGAGGGAGCCCCCGAGCCCTGCTTGAGGAGGGCGCCGGGCACGCCTCCCTATGCGATAGAAGGAGGTGCCCCCTAAGCAGGCGCAGACCCTGAGGGGCCTGCCTCCTGAGGGGTCGGGCCTAGCGATGTCTTCTTCTTCTTGGGGGCGGTCTCAGGGAGCCTGCCGCTCCCGCGATATGGGTCTTCAAGCGATGCAGCCTGAAAATCTCGTTCCAGGGAGCACACCGCGTCTCTTTCTTCACAGGGCACCGTGATGACTCTGCCACTTCCTGGCATCTTGAGGACGTTATAGCCGTGATGAGTTACAGCCATGAACTTGGCGAGAGCTGGGTACCCGAGGATGGCGTTGTACGGCAGGCGAATGTGGGCGATGTCGAAGTCGATGAGCTCGGTGCGGTAGTTGTTGCGTACCCCGAAGGTGACAGGTAGGCGGACCTGCCCAATTGGAACTGTGGAGCCGTCGGTGACTCCGGAGAAAGGCTTGGTTGGCTTAAGCTGATCGTAAGGCACTTGGAGATTGTTGAACGTCTCTACGGACAGGACGTTGAGCCCTGCCCCGCCATTGATGAGGGTCCTGGTGACTTGCACATTGCTGATGACTGGGGAACAAAGCATTGGGACGACTCCGGCTATGGCCATGCACTTGAGCTGATCCGCTGAGCTGAACGTGATGGCGCACGCTGACCACCTGAGGGGGCGCGTGGCTTCAAGCTTGGGGAGGACTGCATTCATTTCGCGGGTGAACTGCTTGAAGATGCGTTGAGAGGCTGGGGCTTGAGCTCTGCCCAGGATGCAGGCGATCGCGCGCGGCTCCTGGAAGCCCCCAGCCCCCTCATCCTGATGATGGTCCTCGTTTCTCCTCGGATGCGGCGGCAGTGGAGGGAGGCCTGCATTTCCTTGCGGGTGATCCTCGCGAGGCTGTTCCCTCCAGTCTCCCTCACGAGGCTGATCCTGCCAGCGATCCTCGCGAGGTCGGTCGCGCCACCCTTGGTGAGGGACGCGGTCTTCCTAGTGTCCTGCGTTCCTTCCTCCTCCTCGGCCATAGCCACGATCATTGCGGTCGGGGCGTCGTCCGACCCTTCCTTCTCGCACGGCTCGGAGCTCTTGGCATTCTGTGCTGTTGTGGGTGTGGAGGTCGTGGTACACACAGTACCGGCTGCCCTTGAAAGACTCGGGCTGATCTCTACCCCGCTTGGTGTCTGGTTCTGCCGCGAGCACGGCAGCCCCCTTGCGCTTCACGTCCTTGGCCTTGTATTTCTTCTCTTCTTGGTCTGCGGCTGGCAGCTCGAGGAGGGAAAGGAACCCTTCCTCAGCCCTCGCGCACTTAGTTGCCATGTTGAACAGCTCCAAGGAAGTGCACAGATCTTCATGCATCGCCAGCTCCTCCTTCATCTTGACGTCACGCACGCCGTCGGAGAAGGCTGAGATGATGCCCTCCTCGGTCACCTTGGGAATCTTGAGATGTGCGTTGTTGAAGCGCTAGATGTACTTCTGCAGGGTCTCTCCTGGTTGCTGCTTGATGCGGCGCATGTTGCTCACGGCAGGTGGCCGGTCGCGAGTACCTTGGAAGTTGGCGATGAAACGGGTGCGCATCTCATCCCAGGAGGAGATCGTGCCTGGAGCCAGGTTCAGGAGCCAGGTGCGGGCCCCGTCCTTGAGCGCCATGGGAAACCAGTTCGCCATGACCTTCTCGTCCCCGTTGGCGTCTGTGATGCCCAGCTCATAGAGCTGGAGGAACTCCGCAGGGTCGGTCGTGCCGTCGTAGCGAGGAGGCAGGTCTGGCTTGAACTTGCAGGGCCATGCGATGCTGCGCAGCTCGGTGGTGAAGGCGCGGCAGCCTGCTGTGGCCACGGGAGGCCTCTGGTGGCGAGGAGCTTGTGCTTGCGGGCCCCCATGCGCTGCAGCTGGGAGTAGCGCGGGGTCTTGGCGTGCTGGAAGAGGAGCGTGGTTGCGACGGACCGGAGCAGGGAGCACACGGGCAACTTCTTGGGGGCGAGGAACCTCTTGACAGCTCCGCTCTTGCTGCGCTGGCCCCGGATGGGGTGGGTTCTGTCCAGGGGCCACGCGCCTTGGAGCCAGGGCGCCTTCTTGAGGGGGAGGCGGCTGAGGCGCCCCCGGAGCTTCATTGCCCGCGCAGGGCGGGGCACGGTGCAGCGAGAAGGACGGCGCGGGGGAGCCCCCTGCAGCGCGGACGAGCTCGGCGACGCGGTCGAGCCACTCTTCATAGATGTCGTCGACTGGGCGGTAGCGCAGGAGCTCGTTTTCCGCGATGAGCGCAGCTTGAGCCTCCATGGTCGCGCGGGGCGCGCGGGACAAAGAACCAGCTGGGGCGAGCGAGGGAGTGGCATTGCAGCCGTCTCGCCTCATGGATGGATGCTGGGACGATGCTTGCTGCTCGTTCCCTGCCGGGCCGGTGGTGGCGTTGACGGCAGGCGACGGGGAACGGCGGGAGTGGCTGCCGATGGGGGCCATCTGGGAGACGCGGGAAGCGAGAGCGTCTCGGCGCTCGGCGCGGGCCCAATGAGCGTCTGACATGGACGCGAGGGTCGGTGAAGAACAGGGCGGCGGAAGACGAATTCCGGCGCACCCCTACCTGGCGCGCCAAATGTCGGATTTCGGGTTCCGGCAGACCTTCTAGATTCGAACACTGGGGTGCGCGCGGAGATTTCGCCCTCTGCCTACCTGCACCTCACCGCCTCACTATGATCTAAGCAATCAAAGGAACAACACAAGAGACACAGAGTTTATTCTGGTTCAGGCCACCATTGTGGTGTAATACCCTACTCCAGTGTGTGGTGTGGTGGATTGCCTCTTGCGCTGATGATGAACAATACAAGGAAGAACAACCTCGCGAGGGTCTATTCTTGGCTGGTGCGATGAACTACTAGGGGGAGTTCAGTCGCTCTCTCTACTGGTTTCCAGGTGAGGATCCGATCTACCTCTACCTTGTGGGTGGCTAGTCCTATTTATAGGCAAAGGCCCTGGGCCTCTTCCCAAATATTGAGCGGGAAGGGCGCCAACAATTGGCCAATTTGAAGGGGAACATCTAGTACACTTATCCTAACTAAAGTTGGTCCTTGCCTGTCAAAGGCTCTGACGATGACGCCTTCGTGGGCTCCACGATGACTTCCTTCCTGCCGTTGCGACTGTCTTGGTCTTGTTGCACCTAAATGGATGCCTTTGCTAGATGCTCTCGCCTGCGCTTGCTCCCTTTGAACCAAAGAGGAAAGAAGGACACTGCGCGGGCTGGCGCCCGCCTGGCGCCCTTGGTCGTCATGGCTTGTGTCATGGGCACCTCGTGAGGTATCCCGCCTTGATGTCTCCGCCTCCTCGCGAGCCAGCCTGACGAGGCCGTGCCTGAGGAGGCTTCCCATCGTCCGCCCCGCGAGGCTTGGCCCCTCACGTGGGTCCTGAGCTTGCGCTGATGAAGATGGGCCATCCTGGGCCGCCCCTTGAGCCACGCCGCAGGCCGCAGGCAGGCAAGTCTGGGGACCCCCATTCCCAGAACGCCGACACGAGTGTTGGAAGATGTCCGCGGAGCTGAACTCCAAGATCGACGCCCAGTCAGATTCGATGGGCTCGGATACCCGCGGTTCGTGACCTATGGCCGGAGATGAGTCCGAGGGTCCGATGACACATACCTCGTTGGAGGTTAGATCTGTTTTCGGCTCTAACGCTGTTGAGTCTGCGGCTTCCATGGCGAGGTTGAGCTTCCCGTCCTCGGATGGCGTGCTCTGCTCTTGATCTAGGGCCGGAGCGGTTACAGGTGCTATCTCCCAAGCACCGTCCGATGACAAATCTAGGTCATGCTGATCGTGGCTACAGGGTGCCTGTAAGTGCATCTAGTGCCACCACTAGTTGGTTTTGGAGTTTTGACTACAAACTTGGTTGAGGGACTAATGTGTTTGTGAGAATTGCAAGATAACATAGGTAGTAGTCCCATATTGATTCGGTTTACCTACTAGAGATGACCCCTAAAAATGTGTTAGGTCATTAAAGACAATGGTTGTCTGTGAAGACATTCACATTGAAGACTATGACATGAGAAGACATCACGTGAAGAGTATGGAGTGCGAAGACATAGTTGTTTTGTAGTTTCCTTTTGTTCTTTGTTGAGTCATAGGAACAACCATATTATTAAGTGGGGTCCAAGTGAACAAAGTCAGAGTGACTGATGTGATGCTCAACCAAATCCTATGTCTTCGAGCAAAGACAATGAGAGAAAATCTTATCCATAGCTGGATGAGTCAGCTTTACTTGTAGCCCAAGTTAAGCTGACGCGTGTGTTTGAAATCTGACCGTTGGACACGTGTCAGTTCCTTAGTGACCCAGGGTCATTTTGGACAAATCAGGTTGGGTTGCCTTCTGGCTATAAATAGCTCACCCCCTACACCATAAATTGGTGGCTACTCAGAGTTAGTGCACGTCTTTTGTCGTTTGAGAGCAACCCACCTCCGAAGCTTTGAGAGAGTGAATCCTTGCAAGGACAAAGCCCAAAACACCCAGAGACAAAGAGTGTTAGGCATCACTGAAGTGTTTCTGTCCACATGATCTAAAGACTTATTACACTTGAGGACTGTGAATCCTCCAGCCAGTTAGGCGTCGCGTTCTGAGCATCCAAGAGTCATTGTGGATTGCCGGTGAACAAAGTCTGTGAAGGTTTGGAAGTCTCCCTTGAAGACTTAACAGAGTGATTGGGCGAGGACTAAGTGTTCTTAGCTCAAGGGGAATAAGGTGAAGACGCGGTCTTCTGAGTTAAATCTCAGCCTCCCTAACCGGACGTACAATTGTCACAGCAACTGGAACTGGTCGAACAAATCCCTTGTCCTCT
Organism: Triticum aestivum; assembly: GCF_018294505.1. NCBI lineage: Eukaryota > Viridiplantae > Streptophyta > Magnoliopsida > Poales > Poaceae > Triticum > Triticum aestivum. The sequence continues at coordinate 501,000,863 of NC_057804.1, forward strand.
CCGAGCAACTGGTTCTATCCTACCTCTCTTGCTTTACTTACAGTTTGTCTTCGTGAAGTCTTTGCCTACTTGCCTTATCTGTTTGACTTCACTGAGTAAAGACAATTGTCTGTTTGGCTTCATACTATCTTCCATCTTGATCCATATTACCTAGCTACTCATAGACTTCGTGCTTTCATTACATTGCTTACTTGACTATGGCTTGCCTAGTGTAGTCTACCTTCCGCTGCATATCAATAGGTTCATTTCTATCGTTTGTCTTTGAAACATCCCTGTTTTGAAGACTTCCAAAAAAATCGCCTATTCACCCCCCCCCTCTAGTCGAATACTAGCACTTTCAATTGGCATCAAAGCAAGATGCTCCCTTGTTCTGTGTGATTCGGTTTAACCACCTGGAGTTTAGCTATGTCGACTGCAGGGATAATCAAAGTCTCCATTGCGTGGCCTATCTTCAATGGTCGAGATTATCCCAAATGGAAAGTAATGATGAAGAAGTGCCTTCTCGCCATGAACAGTGAACTGTGGACGTCACAGAAATTGGTCTCACAGATTTATGCAAAATGGCGAATGCTGACAACATTCTAAAGTACACTCATCTAGATATCACGGCTTAGGATAGTATATGATCATGTCTATCCATTGACGAGTTCAGGCGCGTCAAGCATCTTTGTAATGCGAAGCTTATCTGGGACCGAATTTCTGATGTCTATGAAGGTCATCTAACTCGTCATGACCCATGGTTCTGCGAGTTCAAAGAATCTCTTAAAACGATGACTTTTGAACCAGTGCCATCGGATCAAAACTACTACCTCATGGCATATAGTGTCAAGGTAACCTCTGTTGATTCTAAACCTAGCTACAAAACACTTGCTAAAATTGCAACTGAACAACAAAATGCCATGGAACATATTCAAAAACTGTTAGACAAAAGCGATGACCTGTTGGACGCAGAAATGACCCGATCTCAGTCCTTAATTGAAGACATAAAAAATCTTCATGTTAAGTATGAGGAACTTGAAAGTCGTCATGAATTGCTCTCAACCTCTCATGAAAAGCTTTCCTATGATTATCTTCAAAGGAAGCAGGAACTTGAGGAAAAAGAGTCACTCCGCGCTCAACAGATCAGTTCCGCTCAGGAAGGATTTGAACCACCATGTCTAAAATGTATTGAGCGTGATAATGCTATCTCTGTTGCTGAATGTTCAACTGCTACTACTGTTGCAATATCTTCAACTGCTGATGTGGTAACTAACCCCTCATCTGAGGATACCACTACTATTGCTGATGAGAATGCCAGGTTGAAGTCATTACTTGAGACAGGAATGTACAAAAGTCTCAAAGGGCATCAGACACTATGTGATGTCCTTAAAAAGCAGATTCTGAACCGAAACCCTAGGAAAGAGGGTGTTGGGTTCGAGAGGAAAATGAATGTTGATGGTTCTTACTGGATGCCTGAGCAGTACCCCAAGACCACATGGGTTGCTGCTAAGGGACCTTCAGTGGATCCATCTACCTTGTCTGGTTTCACTAGTGCTAACCCAATTATCATTGATGAATCAATTGATGCAAACTATAAACTGTTCAGGAATCAAAATGGTGAGGTGTTTGCCAGGTATATTGGTACTAACTGCAGGAATGTACCACCTCTCAAGAAGATCTGGGTGCCCAAAAGGTTTCTTGAGAGTCTTCCCGTGAATGTCGTTATGACACCACCTGGGAAGAAGACAAACCCCAGACCAAAAGCTTCATATGGTCCAAAGGCTTCATACAAATAGAGGACTCACCTGAGTCACCCTAACGCCAATGTGTTGCAGGGAAATCATACTCAGACCTTTGAATATGAGCGTGTTTCATCAAACCGCTATGTTCACAAATCTAAGAACTTTTCTGGATATTCTTATGAGTATTATTCTCCTCCTGCTAGGCTATTTGCTAGGGCTTCAAAGCCGAAGTTCTCAGATGCTGCACTTAGACTCATTGCTTCTAAGCCACCCCTGAAAATGTGGGTGGTTAAGAAAACTTAACTCTCTTTTGCAGGGAAAAGTCTCCAGCCGGAAATCAAAGGCGTCTGATGCTTATGCTGGGGACCTTAAACATCTTGTGCGGCGCAAGATAAAATGCCAAAATGGCCTGACTATCTATTTCGTCCCGGGATTCCTTAACACTCATCCTATCTATCCTAACCCAGATCTGAACTTCTATGTTCTGCTTATTCGTCAAATGTTTCTGCTTCACAACTCTCTTGGTGAAGCCTATCCCCCAAACTGTACTGTAGGCTATGACACCTCAAGCTTCGGAATGGATTATGGATAGTGGCTGCACCAACCACATACTGGTGATCGAAGTCTTCTGATGGATTCAAAACTCTTCGCTATAAGATAAGAGTCATATCACATTTGCTGACACTGGTAAAAGTAATGTATTGGGTCTTGGTAGAGTTGCAATCTCAAATGATCAGCACATGGATAAAGTGATGCTTGTTGAATCCCTTGGTTTCAACTTAATGTGTGTATCAATGCTATGTGATTTTAATATGATTGTGATATTTGGAAAATATCGTTACCTTGTCCTTATGGAATCTGACAAATATCTAGTCTTTGAAGGGTATCGAAAAGATGATTTGTATATGGTAGATTTCTCAGCAGGACCATAGCTTTCCACATGTCTTCTAGCAAAAGCATCAGAGTGCTAGCTTTGGCATCGGAGGCTAGGACATGCAGGCATGAGGAACTTGTACACTCTCGAAGAAGAAGAAGCACGTCGTGGGCATCAAAAGCGTCAAGTTCAAGAAAGACCATCTGTGTGGTGCCAATGAAGCTGTGATGATGACTAGGGCCAAGCATCTCTCGAAGACAATCATGACAACATCTCAACCCTTCGAGCTACTTCATATGGACTTATTCGGCCCTACTCATTACTCTACTCTTACTACCACTGCTTGTCTCTATGGTTTCGTTATTGTTGATGATTACTCAAGATATACCTAGGTGGATATAATACTCTATAAGAATGAAGTGCAGGATGTCTTCAGACGCTTCGCCAATCGTTCCATGACGAACTACGGTGTCAAGATCAAGCACATCAGAAGTGATAACGGCACAGAATTTAAGAACACCAGCCTCGACACTTACCTTGATACACTTGGCATCACTCATGAGTTTTCTGCTCCCTACACACCTCAACAGAATGGCATCATGGAGTGCAAAAACAGAACTCTCATCGAGATGGCTCAGACGATGCTAGATGAGTACAAGACTCCAAGAAAGTTCTGGCCTGAAGCCATTGACACTACATGCCACATCATCAACCGAGTTTATCTTCACAAGCTTCTAAAGAAAACATCATATGAGCTACTAACTGGTAAGAAGCCAAACATCAGTTACTTTAGAGTATTTGGTGCTAGGTGCTGGATCAAGGATCCACATCACACTTCAAAATTTGCACCGAAAGCACATGAAGGTTTTATGCTTGGTTACAGAAAGGACTCGCACTCCTACAGAGTCTTCAAGCTCTTTCACTATAAAGTGGTTGAAACTGTGGATGTGCGGTTCGATGAGACTAATGTCTCGCAAAGAGAGCACCTGCCAAATGTGTTAGATGAAGTTCCTCCTCAGGCTGATGATGAACTCATCATCACACCAAGTCAACCTGACGACAATGCTCAGCCTGAAGTTAATGCTGAAGCTAAAGACAATGATCTGCAAGGGCAAAATCTTCGTCCAATACATCCCCGTGTTGCAAATGAAGTGCAGATTGAGAAGATCATTGACAGCATCAATGCACGTAGTCCACTCACTCGTTCAAGAGCAACACAACTGGCAAATTTCTACGGGCACATTGCATTTGTCTCAATATCTGAACCCAAGAAAGTTGATGAAGCTCTCATGGAACCTAAATGGATTGAAGCCATGAAAGAAGAGCTTCATCAGTTCGAGCTTAACAATGTCTAGGAACTAGTCAAGCATCCCGATCCTTGCAAGCATATTATCATTGGCACCAAATGGATCTATCGCAACAAACAATATGAACATAGTCAAGTTGTCAGAAACAAGGCTCGTCTGGTTGCTCAAGGCTACACTCAAGTTGAAGGGATTGACTTCGATGAAACATTTGCTCCTATGGCAAGACTTGAAGCCATTCACATACTGCTTGCATATGCCAACCATCAGAATATTCTTCTATATCAAATGGATGTGAAGAGTGCCTTTCTCAATGGCAAGATTGAAGAAGAAGTGTATGTTGCACAACCACCTGGCTTTGAAGATCCAAAACATCCTGATATGGTGTACAGGCTCAACAAGGCACTATACGGCCTCAAACAAGCTCCTCGCGCTTGGTATGACACACTCAAAGCCTTCTTGAAGAGCAAATGCTTCAAACCTGGTTCACTAGATCCAACACTCTTCACGAAGTCATACGACGATGAACTGTTTGTGTGTCAAATCTATGTGGATGACATTATCTTCGGCTGCACTGGCAAGAGATATATCGATGAGTTTGGACACATGATGCAAGAACAATATCAGATGTCCATGATGGGTGAGCTAAAGTTCTTTCTTGGTCTTCAAATCCGTCAGCAGAGAAACGACATCTTCATATCACAAGATAAATACCTCAAAGAATGCTTGAAGAAGTTTGGAATGCAAGATTGTCAAGGTTACACGATGCCAATGCCAACCAAAAGTCATCTAGGTCCTAACAACAATGGTAAATAGTTTGATCAAAAGGTATACCGCTCCATGATTGGTTCCTTACTTTACTTATGTGCATCTAGGCCAGACATAATGCTTAGCGTTTGCATGTGTGCCCAATTCCAAGCGGCACCAAAGGAGTCGCATCACCTTGCGGTGAAGCGAATTCTTCGATATTTGGCTTACACCCCAACGACAGGATTATGGTATCCAAAGGGCTCAACATTTGATCTGATTGGGTATTCTGGTGTTTATTATGATGGTGACACGGTTGATCGCAAGTCCACCTCTAGAACATGTCATTTTCTCGTTCGATCACTTGTTTGTTGGTCTTCAAAGAAGCAGAACTATGTGTCACTCTCCACTTCTGAATCTGAATACATTGCTGCTGGATCATGCTGTGCTCAACTTCTATGGATGAAGCAAACTCTTAAGGATTATGGCATCAACACAAAGAATGTGCCACTCTTCTGTGACAATGAATGCGCCATCAAGCTTTCCAAGAATCCAGTTCAGCACTCGAAGACAAAGCACATTCAGATCCATCATCACTTTCTCAGAGATCATGTCAACAAGGAAGACATTGATATCATTCACGTCAACATTGAAGAGCAATTGGCTGATATCTTCACTAAGCCTTTGGATGAGAAAAGATTTTGCAAGTTGCGGTGTGAGCTAAATATCCTAGAATCCTCGAATGTCCTGTGAATGGACACACATCCTAACACTTATGCATGTTGATGACTTAGATGTGTAACCCACGAAGTAACGTATATCTTCAATTAATGAAGACTTACCTTCTGAGTGTGAATACATTAATGTGGAATTTGACTTCGGAGGGCCACGATAATTGTGTGCCGTGTCTGGGTCTAATACTTCCTATACAGTGGGTAACGCCACCACCAAAATTCTTATTGAAGTGTTTCTCTCGGCGTTAAAAATTGCAAAGTCTTCGAATTTGGATTGTCTTCAACATTAAACTAGCTTCATGATTCATCTTCACAATGTTGATTTGGTTCATATACATATACATATATATTAGTGTTCTGTCCTCTACAACATTCACTTATAGCTATGTCTTCACTCTTGAATCTTTTGATCTAAGTGAATGTGATCGGACCCTAATCTGTCTATGCTTCTACCTCAACTCTATCTGTCCAAATCATATGCATTCTATTGAAACATGTCGATTGTCTTCACTGAGACCATGTCAGCTAAAGTCAATCTGACATACGTTTAATCTATTTTTAATGATGCATCCTTATTGCCTGAAAACCGGAGAAGCAGGAACGACCATCCGACAATCCAGGCGTGCGTGGGAACATGGAACGACTTCCAATGCGTTGCATGTTTTCCGCGTGTACATCAGATGTGAACCGCTAGGGGCACCTGAGTAATTGTGTTGTGCTGTCCCTTTCCTTATAAATACACATCACATTGCGGTGAAAATCCTTCTTCCACCTCCGCACCTAGCTCAAAACCCTAGCACCACCTCTAGATCGTGACAACGCCGGCGACAAAGCGCTTAGCTGCCGCGACCTCACCGACGCTGTCCTCACGCCGACCGCGGACCTCGTCTTCTCTGCTGCCACCATAGGTGTCTTAAATCGCCAAGTTAGGGCATGGGAGATTGAACTGGTCGGCCTCCAACTCCTTCTATCTAGCAGTTCTTCGTGTGGTAATTAAAACTCACTTTTTACTGCCTTTTTGATCTAATAGATTCATCCTTCTCTACCAAAAGTTGTTTCTCTGCTTACAAAGTTGAATCTGTCCTGTTCTGCATCTCATATTATGCCTAGTATATTCACTTATGCTTCACTACAAGTTAGATTCCTCACTTGTACCTATTCTTGGATTCGTACAAATATGGAACCAACTCACAACAAATAAGTGAATGTCTTCGCATTATGAGGTCAATGTCTTCAAACTGATTTATCTTAAAAATCTTATGAGAATGCATCTGACCTCTTCCCCTTCCCTCGCACCTCTAATGCTGTCACAGGTACATGTCCATGGGAGAATCCCTTGGTTCTCATAGTCTGCATTCATTTGCAGAATTCTTATAGAGTCACATAAATTCTCCTGAAGCCAATTCTTGTCTGACCAGCCGTCGGAAGCCTTTGCAAGTTCTGAAGCCATTCAGTTTAAGTTTCATGGAAACTGATAAGTCAGCTAGAAAGGGTGACAGACAGCACCGTGGGGATACATCCAAGGATTTGTTACCAGATCTACATGAATTGTACAAGACAGACCCTGAAGAAAATTATGGTGAACGCAAAACTCGAATCCAATGGATTCGAAGATATTGGGCTGAAGAATGGTACAAGTATAGATTTGTCACGGTTGAGTATGCTGAGAAGAATGCCATCAAGCCGCCCTGGGGAGATATATTATACAAAAATCTTCAACCCCAGTCCCTGTCTGAAGCTGTTGTCAAGGTTTCTATCCGTGCATGGTTCACGGACCACAGCCAGAGAATGCTGCGCCATCTTCTCTGCTATGGTGTCGAGAAGACAATCTGTTCAAGTGCAACTTTAGGTTTGCCAAAGATTCTGCTGTGAAGAACAAGAAGGCATTTGGACTTGACTTCAACCCCGGTCCATCTGCTCCTCGGGATGATGGCACCCGTGAAGCCAATGAAAACAGAATTGGCCCCTTCTACAACTTCGAAGGCCTCATCACTCACATTGCAGTCCAAGGTCCTAATGAGGATCACTCACTTGATGACACAGATTCTGATGAAGCGCCAACTTCTCCTAAGCCACAGAAGCAGAAGAAAACTAAGGTTTCAAAACCCTCTGCTGCACCAAAAGCTTCACGTGTCAAGCCATTGGCAACTTCCCCTCCTGCATCAAGTATGCAATCTGAAGACCTCTCTCGCGTCTCCAAGAAGGCCGAGAAGTCTATGGAAAAGAAGAAGCCCATCCTGAGTTCTAGTCAAGCACTGACCCTAGCTGTCGTTCTGAGGAACGAGAATGAAGCCATTGATCTATCAAGTGACGATGATCTTGGTGAAGATGCTCTTGAGCTGCTGATAAAGAGCAAACAAGAGGCGGAAATCTTAAACGATTTGCCCCTCTTTGATGTGGACATCTCTCAACAACTTCATTTATGAATGGTTTGCCAATCCGGATCTTAGTATTGATGATCTTCAACTTCCCATTAGCATCATTGTCTCTTTCCACATCACCTTTGCAAATGAGCTAGCTCTGGCTCAGAAGATAGTCGAGCTCAAGAACAAAATTGACTATGAAAAGGCTCAGTTCAAGAAGCACATGGCCAAGCTCAGTGTCACTAATGTTCAGAACTTCAAGAAGTTGCTGAATGATCTCAAGGAAGCATTTCACAAGAAACATGAAGAAGCAAAAGGTTCAAGGGAACGGATGAAACACCTTGCTGCCAAGTGTGTTCAGGCTCACAATGAAGCTGAAAAGCGCAAGGCTCTTGGGCGTCCAGGCAACAACCCCAAGATGGGTGCCAAAAAGAAGAAGCCCACTGTGACTCAAGCTGCGGCATCAAGACAAGAAGCACCTCACATTGTCTTCCCTGCCAGCATGATAGGTCTGAATCATAAGGTCCCCACAGTGGCTTCAGAACTGAAGAAGACCCGGGTAGCCGAGCCCGAAGGCAGAAAACGTAAGAACAAGAATGCTTCTGATGATGCTCCACTAACCAAGAAGCGGAAGACAGAGTCTTCGAAGAAGAATCGGGCTGCTCCTTCAGAGCCCCTTCTTGTCGAGCCCCTATCAGTTGCTTGTCCTGATCCCCCCCACCAAGAGTGTTAGTTAGTTGTTCACGAGCCTGCTTCCATAGAGGCTCCTGAAGGTGAAGACGTTCCAGCTGTTGACACCACTGCAGCTGAAGACATTGGTCCCCAAGACAATGTAGTAGATGATGAAGTTCTTCCTCAGATCAAGCACCATATGGTATCATCGCTTGTTCGCACGAACAGCGAAATCATTAGCATTGGTCGTCCCTTGACGCCAAATACTTAGGATGCATCATGGGCTAATCGCCCCAACCAGAAACTCCAAGTCACAGCTCACAAAGTACTCCCCCACCTCAAGTCACCAATTCGGTACTTGCTGATGACGACTATGTGGTCCATTCAACTCCCACTCCAAGAGCGACACCTGCATTCCGTAGGCTTTGCAAAGGACCAAGGAAACAAGTTGTTGTGTCGAGTGATCCAGCAGGAGAAGTGCAACCCAACTCAGTAGCACAACAAGTGTTTCCTGAAGCCACTCCTACCGTGATTGTCTCTGAGTCTGGAGCCAAAGCTGCTGAAGACATACCGGCTGCATCAGCCGATGAAAATCAAGAACCCCGTAAAGAAGAAGAGCGTGTTGTCACCCCCACCACCACCAATCAATAAAATGTTCTCGAGGAGAACGGGCCTGTGCCCGACCCTCCGGCTACTCAAGTGGAGGTTGAAATATTGAGGTTGCCACCAATAACACTACTAAAGCCAATGATGTTGTCATGGCTAAAGCTAATGTGGCACCTACAGTGAACACGGTGTCTGAAGCCAATGACGCATCTGCCACCAATGTGCAGCCTGAAGCCCTTATCAATGCCACTGCTCATGTACCGCCTCCAAGGCCACACACCATTGAGCAAGAATTTTATCAAGGCGAGCTTGTCACTATTAGATGGCCCATTCTAGTTCCTCCGCCTGCTCCCGGACCTCAATTTGATTATCATGTGGAGCACATGCCTCAGGTTCAGAAGCCAAAACCAAGGCTGCCAAGGTTTCCAGGTACTGCCTCTGTGCCAGGATCGTTGAACGCAAATGGCTTCATTGAACACAACACTTTCTTTGATAGAGCCAAGAACCCATATTCAAAGCCCAGAATTTCATCTGATCAATTCTGGAGCTATCAACAGTGCAGTTATTATTCCTATGTCTTATACAATCAAGGGCGCATTTTTCCTCATATGCATCTTGACTGCGAAGCCATTGCTGGTCTGCTCTGTTTGGAAGAAGCCCTAGACTGCTTCAGAGATGCTAGCCTTCTGCAGTTCATGACCGACAAGGAAAATTGGAATGAAGAGCTTCTGTTACATTTCTATGCTACACTTCACATCCGCGGCTACAACAAGGACATCAAAACTTGGGTCCTTGAGTGGATGACAGGCAATGTGCACCATGAAGCCAAAGCTCTTGATCTCATTGAGCTTACTGGCCTACCCACTTCAGATGAACTATATGAACCTGGTTGTCAGCTTCACCGTAATGCCTTGGAAAGCATATTCCAGAAGCCTGAGCCCAACATGAGCCTATAGTGACCAGACCTCAAACAGTCTGATCTTTGTGCATCAGTGTCATCCTTGGATTAGTAATCCTGACACGCACCATACTTGAAGGATTTATAACAGAGTGGCAATCACACACTTATTACATCGAATGTCTCAAAAGAGAGCTTATTACAATAAATATGGCTTAAGGCCATCTAATAACGATAACAACGGAAGGCTTGGAAGATAAATGAGTCCATCAACTCCAACAGCATCACTGAGTATAGAACCATGATCCTAAGGCATCCTACTCATTGTCTGAAAAGTCTGCAACATGAACGTTGCAGCCTGAAAATGGGTCAGCACATGGAATATGCTGGCAATGTAACACATAGAGAATAATGAAAGGGATAAAACTATACTATATGCATATATGGCTGGTGGAAAACTCTATGGTTACAGTTTTGCGAAAAGCCAATTTTCCCCTACGGCAAAGGAATACATTTTATTTAACTATCATGGTGGTTGTTAAACATTGAGAATGGTTGACAACATTCTCAATCCCAATTAAATATCATCATAAAAACCCAACAAAATTAATTAAAGTAACATGATGAGATTCACATGATAAATCAAGTACTGATACTCAAAACGTCCATAACCGGGGACACGGCTAATCATGATTAGTTTATACACTCTGTAGAGGTTTGTGCACTTTTCCCCACAAGAATCGATCTCCTCCATTGGTTTTCTCGCACTACATGGTGTTTGAGAAACGGATGACCGAGACATAGTCTTTCAGAAGCGCTAGCACCTTACGATAGGTAGACCTGTACACCTACTTTCCCCTACATCTGCTAGTCTACCACTGTAAGAGTTCGCATGACTTAATCAACTATGCTAGAGCCCATAGTAGCATGTGGCTGCACACAGAAGTTTCTAGCATGAATAATCTTATGATCCCTTTAAGCCTGGGTGGCGGTCCAAAAATAAACAGGCAATTCTGGAATACCCAAGTGCCTCAATCCACCCAGATGTGTATTAAAGTTGCCACCTTAAATAAACCATTAATTAACAATCTCACATCTGTCATGGAAATTCACTCACCCAATCCACGTCTACTAGCATAGCATGGCATATAAGCAAACGTAGAAGTAACTCCCAAGGGTTTGATAAATAAAACAAGTAATAGGTACTACCTCATCTACTTTGCAAAACCCACATATTAGTCAGATTCTAATCATGCAATTGTTTGAGGATTGATCTAATGCATAAAAACTGGGTAGTGAAGATGTATGATCGAAGTGTTACTTGCCTTGCTGATGATCCATGAAACCTAGGGATTTGAAGTAGCAAGCGGCGCAATCCGCATACTCTATCACAAGCAAACAAACAAACAAGCATACAATAAGTACTCATCTAATGCACGGGTAAAACTCAAATAAGAGATCTAACCAGAAAGTTCAACTTAAGAACTCCGGTTGGCAAAAAGAATCAAATCGAACGAAGCAACGAAAATCAAATGGCAAAAGAAACAAGCTTCGTTTACTAATCTGGACCTAGGTCAAAATTTTACAGAAGCAAATACCTGTTTGAGTTGATTAAACGGAAAGAGGATTTCGACACGAAACACTAGGCGCTTGAATCACCTGATTCCGATAAACGAGCGAAAAGATAAACTAAAAGGAAAATCAGATCAGAAATCGCGATCAGAATAATCGCGGAATAATCCGAGAAAAAGAGAAACCGACGAATAGATTAACGAACGGACGTTCATTAAATGAAACTAAACGGCAAAGAATGTTCGTTAAAACGAACGGACGGGCGAACGCTCGCTAAATAAATAAACCCTAAAAAAATAAAACCAATCTAATAAAACGAATCTAGGGTTTTCTTAAAAAAACCGAAGTGGTTTTTCATAAAAAACGGTACGACGACGGCGGCTCAGGCAGTACCTCGGTGAGGCACTCCGGTGGGGCGGGAGGCTCCGGCGGGCGGCGAGGGGTGCCGGTGACTCGGCGGCGGGGTGGGGCGGCTCGGGCGGCGGCTCCGGCGGCGGCGGCAAGCGGCGGCGGTGGCGGGGCTAGCGGCTGCGACGGCGGGTTTCGGCGGCGATGGCTTGGAGCTCCAGGGGGCGGCGGAGGCGATTTATATAGGGGTGCTGGCGGCTTGCTTGGGCGAGGGGGCGCCTGGGGAGGAGTCCGGCTCGGACTCTCCTCGGCGTCCGTGCCGCGCACGGCGGCGCGCGCGAGGGGAGGCGGCAGCGCGGGGTTGGGCCGGCCTGGCCTGGGCTTCGGCCCAGTCGGGTGCGGGCGCGTTTTTTAAACTATTTCGCCAAACGGAAAAAAATTCTAGAAAAAGAAATAAAAATCTAAAAATGCCAAAACAAAATTTCACTGTCTAAATAAAATATTTAGAACAAGATGAACATTTTCTTGGCCCTAAAATGTAGTTTTGAAAAATGTGCAGTTTTTCCTAAATTCAAATAAAATAGGAAAAACACTAAAATAACCATATTTGATTTTTTTATTAAACCCTCAATATTTCTTTATTTTGGGAAAGTCATTTGATTCCCTCTCTCATATTTTTATAATCGAAATAATTGAAGATAAAATAAATAAAATCAAATGATCCTATTTTCAAAATTCGAGAAAACTCAAATATGAAAATAACGAAATCCCCAACTCTCTCCGAGGGTCCTTGAGTCAAAAAGCAATAAAATATGATATGCAATGATGCTCTAATGTATAACATTCCAAATTAAAAATTTGGGATGTTACAAACCTACCCCCCCTTAAGATGAATCTCACCCTTGACATTCGGGTTGGCTAGAAAATAGGTGAGGGTGGTCCTTCAGCAGATCTTCCTCTCTCTCCCAGGTGGCTTCATCTTCGGTGTGTTGGCTCCACTGAACTTTGCAAAATTTGATAACCTTGCTGCGGGTGACTCGGCTGGCATACTCAAGAATCTTAACTGGTTTCTCCTCATAGGTCAAATCTTTGTCCAACTGAATCGCCTCTAGTGGTACTGTATCTCTCAGCAGTATATCAGCCATCTCTGCGTGGCATTTCTTTAGCTGGGACACGTGGAATACATCATGAACTGCTGACAAACCTTCAGGCAATTCCAACTTGTAGGCAACTTCTCCCATACGCTGCAAAACTTTGTATGGTCCCACAAAACGTGGCGCTAACTTTCCTTTAACACCAAAACGCTTAACTCCTCGAAGTGGAGATACTCGAAGATAAACTCTGTCTCTGACTTCATAAACTGTCTCCTTGCGTTTTGAATCTGCGTAGCTTTTCTTCCTGGACTGGGCTACTTTCAGCCTATCGCGAATCAATTTCACCTTCTGTTCCGACTCCTTAATCAAATCTGGTCAAAACAACTGGCGGTCTCCAACTTCATCCCACGACAACGGGGTCCTGCACCTCCTTCCGTACAAGGCTTCAAAAGGGGCCATCTTCAAACTGGATTGATAACTGCTGTTGTAAGAAAACTGTGCATAGGGCAGATTTTCATTCCAATTTGATCCATAATCTAGCGCACAGGCTCTCAGCATATCCTCCAAAATCTGATTGACTCTCTTTGTCTGTCCATCGGTCTGTGGATGAAAAGTTGTACTGAATTCTAGCCTGGTACCCAAAGTTTCGTGCAACTGATTCCAGAACTTTGAGGTAAACTAGGTTCCTCTATCTGATACAATGCTCCTCGGAACTCCATGCAGACATACGATCCTAGTCATGTATATTTTGGCCAACTTAGCACTGGTGTAAGTGGTCTTCACTGGGATGAAATGAGCTACCTTCGTCAAACGATCGACTATAACCCAAATCGAGTCATAGCCTGAACGAGTCCTGGGCAATCCCGTAATGAAATCCATTCCTAGTTTATCCCACTTCCATTCGGGTATTGGCAATGGTTGTAACAATCCTGCTGGCTTCTGATGATCTGCCTTTACTCTCTGACATACATCAGAAACTGCTACATACTCCGCAATATCCTTCTTCATTCCGGTCCACCAGAAAGTATCCTTCAAATCCAAATACATCTTGGTATTTCCTGGGTGAATCGAATATGGTGAATCATGGGCCTCTTGCAAAATCATCTTCCTGATCTTCGGGTCATTAGGCACATAAACACGATCTTCAAACCACAGGGTATCGTGCTCATCCTCACGAAATCCTTTAGCTTTACCTTTGCTCATCATTTCCTTTATGGTGGCTATTTCCTTGTCAGTCTTCTGAGCTTATCTGATCTTATCCATCAGAGTTGACTGAATCTCCAATGCTTCTACATAGCCTCTCGGAACTATTTCCAAACATAGTTCACGAAGGTACTCGGCTAACTCCTTCAGTAATTCTTCGGTCATGAGTGTATTGACATGGCTCTACGACTCAACGCGTCGGCTACTACTTTAGCCTTTCCCGGGTGGTAATGCAACCTCATATCATAATCTTTGATGAGTTCCAACCATCTCCTTTGGCTGAGATTCAACTCCTTCTGTGTGAAAATGTACTTCAAACTCTTGTGATCTGTGTACACCTCACAATGGTTTCCGATGAGAAAATGTCTCGAAGTCTTCAATGCATGCACTACGGCTGCTAACTCCAAATCATGTGTGGCATAATTTGACTCATGAGGTTTCAGCTGTCGTGAAGCATACAAAACCACTCTCCCCTCCTGCATAAGTAATGCTCCAAGTCCTCGATGTGAAGCGTCGCAATACACCTCGTAATCCTTATTCTGATCTGGCAGAATCAACACTAGTGAGGTAACCAAACATTTCTTCAACTCCTGGAAACTAGCCTCACACTCCTCATTCCAAATGAACTTGGTATCCTTCTTCAACAATTCCATCATGGGCTTCGCAATCTTCGAGAAGTTCTCAATGAATCTCCGCTAGTATCCTGCGAGTCCAAGGAAACTTCGGATCTCTCCAACTGTTGTTGGGGCTTCCCAGTTTGTCACGGTGACAACTTTGGTGGGGTCTACTGCTATACCTTCTCCGGATATAACATGTCCGAGGAATCCAACTTCCTTCAACCAAAACTCATATTTGCTGAACTTGGCATATAACTGGTGTTCTTTGAGCTTCTCCAGTACCAAACGCAAATGCTCCTTATGCTCCTCTTCGTTCTTCGAATAGACCAAAATATCATCAATGAACACCACGACGAATTATCCAAAAACTCCATAAACACCTTGTTCATCATGTTCATGAAATAGGCAGGGGAGTTAGTCAGACCAAATGACATAACGGTGTACTCGTACAGCCCATACCTGGTGGTAAAAGCCGTCTTAGGTATATCCTGCTCTCGAATCTTCAGCTGATGGTATCCTGATCATAAATCGATCTTGGAAAATACCTTAGCTCCTTGCAATCGGTCAAACAGATCATTGATCATCAGTAGTGGGTACTTGTTCTTGATTGTTACTGCATTCAATCCTTGATAATCAACAACCATCCTCAATGATCCATCCTTCTTCTCTACTAGGAGTACTGGTGCTCCCCAAGGCGAAGAACTTGGGCGAATATATCCTTTATCTAGTAACTCTTTAATCTGCTTCTTAATTTCCTCCAAATCTTTAGCGGGCATCCGGTACGGTCTCTTAGATATCGGTGCTATGCCTGGCAAAAGCTCAATCAAAAACTCGATGTCTCTATCCGGGGGCATGCCTGGCAACTCTTCTGAAAATACATCAGAAAAATCGTTCACCACTGGGACTTCCTCCTGCACAACTCCTGATAAGAAATTTACGTGCATCCTCTTTGGCTCATGTCTTGATACATACTTGATCCTTCTCCCTTTTGGGGTGGTAAGTAAAATCGACTTACTGGCGCAATCGATGTTTCCTCCATACATCGATAGCCAATCCTTACCCAGAATCACATCCAAACCTTGAGATTCCAAAATGATTAAATATGAGGGGAAGACATGCTTGCCTATACTCAATGGCACTTGAAAACACCCTTGACTGGCCATATACTCCGCTCCTGGTGAGCTTACTAACATGGGTGTTACTAGAACTTTGCTGGGCAGCTTATACTTATCCACAAATCCCCTCGATATGTATGAATGTGATGCACCAGTATAAAAAAGAACGATTGCAGTAAATGACTTAACCAAAAACTTGTCTATTACTGCATCTGGTTGGGCTTCAACCTCCTCCACATTAACGTGGTTCACCTGTCCCCTGTTGAAAGGGTTCGGCTTCTTCCCCGAGCTTCCATTGCCATTTCCATTCTGGCCTTCAGGACATTCATTAGCATAATGTCCAGTCTTCTGACACTTAAAGCAAGTGACTTGGCTCCAATCTTTCTTAGTTGGTGTTGATGGGTTGGTATGGTTCTGGCCATTACTTCCTCCATTCCCATTCTTGGGGCCCTTATGATTATGCGAGTTACCTCCTCCATGGGTATGCTGAAAATGTCCTCCCGACTTCGGGGTAAAACATGGCTTCTGCTGAGCTCCAGAATTGTACTTTCCTTGTCCATACTTCCTCTTGCGGTTCTCAATCTGCTGCTGCTTCCCTTCAATCATAAGAGCATGATCTGCCGACTCCTGGTAGTTGTTGAAACTTGCTACCATCAACTGCATGCTCAGCTCATCATTCAGTCCTTCCAGAAACTTCTCTTGCTTAGCTGCATCCGTAGCAACGTCATTTGGGGCATAACGTACTAGCTTACTAAAGTCATCCACATACTGGCCAACTGTCCGTCCTCCTTGGCGTAAGTTGCGAAACTCACGCTTCTTCATGGCCATAGCTCCTGCTGAAACATGGGCAGTACGGAAAGCCTGCTGAAATTGATCCCATGTGACAGTGTCTACTGGATATGTGGCTGTGAAATTCTCCCACCATGATGTTGCGGGTCCTTCAAGCTGATGTGCGGCTAATCGCACCTTCTCTGCATCTGTGCATCCTGCAGTGGTCAACTCCCTAGCTGTCTTGCGAAGCCAATCATCTGCAACAATCGGCTCAGTGCTACCGGAGAACACCGGCGGATTCAGCCTAAGAAAACGGGTTAAGTGATCAACAGGTGGTGGTGGTGGTGGGTTGTTGTTGTTGTTCCCCTGATTCTAATTTTGGACTAGCAACTGCATCAAGGCATTCTGCTACTGGATCAACTGAGTGAGCTCTGGTGGGAAAGAAAATCCATTGTCACGTCTCGGAGGCATCCGAGGGTTTTAGAAAAGATGAGAATACAGAATGGAATGAGGTCTAGAGGGAAAACACTACCCATATGCACATGAGACAAATGCAATCAAAACACTTCATTCAAACAAGCAAGGGCATACAACGGTCTATCTATCGTTACAAAAGTGCTCAGACTATACTAGATACATGGGGGAAATACTACTACTGTTTTGGTGGTCAACTTGAAAAACTGCTCCATTGAAGACTCCATGATATCTACTCCAGCTTCATCAACATAGTCATCATCACTATCGTCTGGGTCCGAGTCGGTGTCATCGATGATGATGTAGTTCTCTGGACAAGTGCAATCTTCGTCTTCTCCAGTCGCGGGAAATCCCATGTATACTTTTGGCTTCTTCTTCAGATCATCGCTCTTCTCCATGAGTGTTGCTATTTCCTCCTCATATCCATCGCGTGTAGACTTGAATTCTTCCTCCAGTTCCGTGATTTTAGTCATGGCCTTCTTCAGATCTATCATGCCTGCGCACATCTGGTTCTCCTGGCGTCGAATGTGCTGGTTTAACTCCTGGATGAAAGCTGCAATTGATCTATCCTTCCTGGTGCTGATCATCTCCCATTGTTCATCTCGGCGCCCACAAATCTGGTAGATAGTATCCTTAAGCTCCTTGTGGTAAACTTCTCCAATACGTCCCATTGTGATGTCGGCCGCCATGCTCTTTCCTAGACTCCAGGTTGGTGCATCAAGGAAAACTCTATGGGCTCAGTGACGGGCATGAACGTCCTTCCTGGAACTTGAAATTGAACCATCCAGCGCTCCTCTTCAGGTAAAGTGGCGTTGTAGGTCCCGGTGAAGCTTGGTACTTCGATGTTCAGGTACTTGGTGACTTCCTTCAGGTGTCATCCAAAGGGTGTATCTTCATTCGGTTGTGTGAACTTGTTCCTTGCATCCGCCATCCTAAAAGAGAGTAGAAAAGATGAGGAGTCAGAAATGAGAAGAGAGAGTAGTGATCTAGGGCTTAGCTTAGTGGTCGTGTCCTACAGTCAGCGTGTGCTCTGATACCATCTTGTAGCGACCAGTCCTCAAACAGTCTGATCTCTATGCATAAGTGTCATCCCTGGATCAGTAATGCTGACACGCACAATACTTGAAGGAATTATAACAGAGTGGCAATCACACACTTATTACATCGAATGTCTCAAAAGAGAGCTTATTACAATAAATATGGCTTAAGGCCATCTAATAACGATAACAGTGGAAGGCTTGGAAGATAAATGAGTCCATCAACTCCAATGTCATCACTAAGTATAGAACCACGATCCTAAGGCATCTTACTCGTCATCTGAAAAGTCTGCAACATGAACGTTGCAGCCTGAAAACTAGTCAGCACATGGAATATGCTGGCAATATAACACATAGAGAATAATGAAAGTAATAAAACTATACTATATGCATATATGGCTGGTGGAAAGCTCTATGGTTACAGTTTTGTGTAAAGCCAATTTTTCCCTACTGCAAAGGAATACATTTTATTTAACTATCATGGTGGTTGTTAAACATTCAGAATGGTTGACAGCATTCTCAATCCCAATTAAATATCATCATTAAAACCTAACAACATTAATTAAAGTAACATGATGAGATTCACATGATAAATTAAGTACTAGATACTCAAAACATCCATAATCGGGGACATGGTTAATCATGATTAGTTTATACACTCTGCAGAGGTTTGTGCACTTTTCCCCACAAGACTCGATCTCCTTCGTTGGTTTTCTCGCACTACATGGTGTTTGAGAAACGGATGACCGAGACATAGTCTTTCAGAAGCGCTAGCACCTTACGTTGGGTAGACCTATACACCTACTTTCCCCTACATTTGCTAGTCTACCACTGTAAGAGTTCACACGACTTAATCAACTATGCTAGAGCCCATAGTAGCATGTGGCTGCACACGGAAGTTCCTAGCATGAATAATCTTATGATCCCTTTGAGCCTGGGTGGCGGTCCAAAAATAAACAGGCAATCCTGGAATACCCAACTACCTCAATCCACCTAGATGTGTATTAAAGTTACCACCTTAAATACACCATTAATTAACAATCTCACATCTATCATGGAAATTCACTCACCCAATCCACGTCTACTAGCATAGCATGGCATATAAGCAAACGTAGAAGTAACTCCCAAGGGTTTGATAAATAAAACAGGTAATAGGTACTACCTCATCTACTTCCCAAAACCCACATATTAATCAGATCCTAATCATGCAATTGTTTGAGGATTGATCTAATGCATAAAAACTGGGTAGTAAAGAGGTATGATCAAAGTGTTACTTGCCTTGCTAATGATCCATGAAACCTAGGGATTTGAAGTAGCAAGCGGCGCAATCCGGGTACTCTATCGCAAGCAAACAAACAAACAAGCATACAATAAGTACTCATCTAATGCACAGGTAAAACTCAAATAAGAGATCTAACCAGAAAGTTCAACTTAAGAACTCCGGTTAGCAAAAAGAATCAAATAGAACGAAGCAACGAAAATCAAACGGTGAAAGAAACAAGCTTCGTTTACTAATCTGGACCTAGGTCAAAATTTTACAGAAGCAAAAACTTGTTTGAGTTGCTTAAACGGAAAGAGGGTTTCGAGAGAAACACTAGGCGCTTGAATCACTTGATTCCGATAAACGAGCGAAAAGATAAACTAAAACAAAAATTGAATCAGAAATCACGATCAGAATAATCGCGGAATAATCTGAGAAAAAGAGAAACTGACGAACAGATTAACAAACGGACGTTCGTTAACTGAAACTAAACGGCGAAGAATGTTTGTTAAAACGAACGAACGGGCGAACACTCGCTAAACAAATAAGCCGTAAAAAAAATAAAACCAAAATAATTTTTCATTGTCTAAATAAAATATTTAGAACAAGATGAACATTTTGTTGGCCCTATAATGCAGTTTTGAAAAATGTGCAATTTTTCCTAAATTCAAATAAAATAGCAAAAACACCAAAATAACCATATTTGATTTTTTATTAAATTCTCAATATTTCTTTATTTTGGGAAAGTCATTTTATTCCCTCTGTCATATTTTTATAATCGAAATAACTGAAGATAAAATAAATAAAATCAAATGATCCTATTTCCAAAATTCGAGAAAACTCAAATAAGAAAATAACGAAATCCCCAACTCTCTCTAAGTGTCCTTGAGTTGCGTAGAATTTCTAGGATCGAGCCAAAAGCAATAAAATATGATATGCAATGATGATCTAAAGTATAACATTCCAAATTGAAAATTTGGGATGTTACAGAGCCAAATGCTGAGTATGATGAAGCCTCTGCCACAAGATGCTGAATATAGTAAGGAATTCGTTGTTGTTAACCTAGAGTATCTGCCCCGCACCACCTATCACATTATTAGGCAAACTCTATGGCCCATCAAAGGACATTCTTCTTCGACGAAGCTTGAAGGCTCAATGAAGACATTGGTCTTCTATATTCTCAATGGCATCAGCTTCAATGCTCAGGATTTCTTCATTCGCCAATTCGCTGCATCTGGCTCTAATATATTTGGTCTGAAATACTTTGCTCCATGGGTAATGCGTCTTATCAAGCTTCACTCTACTATTAACTATCAGCCCTTTGCGCGCAACCATCTCATATTCTTGCCAGAGGTTGATATGTTTGTCGAAGCCATATATCCAGAGCCTGCCAAGGAGGCAATTTATCTTCACAATGTCAATCGACAAAGTTTCTCTCAACATGTTGAAGGAGTTCATGCTGCCACTCGTGTTTATCCTTTGGCTGGA
Source organism: Triticum aestivum (assembly GCF_018294505.1). Taxonomy (NCBI): domain Eukaryota; kingdom Viridiplantae; phylum Streptophyta; class Magnoliopsida; order Poales; family Poaceae; genus Triticum; species Triticum aestivum. Next base: position 501,021,762 of record NC_057804.1, read on the forward strand.
AATACACGTGCACCTCATCGTGCCTGTACTGAAGCCACTGAAAGCACTATTGTTCCAAGGCCTCAGAAGAGATCTCGTGTGCTCAATGACCCAGAGTTTCTTGTGGCCTTGCATCAGAAACACGATAAGCATCATTACTGGCTGAACCGTCGGATGCAAAGTCTCTTGATGGATGTTAATCGCATTCACAATCTTGCTACCAAGAATGCATTTGTCACTCATGAAACATGTCGGCGTTCGTGGAAGAGTCTGACACTACTTAGTTCTGAAGATGATCTTCAGGTAGATGGCTTCACAGAATGATTCAAGTTTGGTTCCACTCCTCCCAAGAATGCTATCTTACGTCGAACACCTTCACTCGAGGATTTTGAATACTCCTCTTTGACAGCAACTGTCAATGCCAGAGTCATCGATGATGAAGACGATGCTACATCGCCAACAACCCCTTCAGCATGTATCGACACTGCACCAGGCCCGTCTGCACCACCAAACTCCAACATGGACCCTGCTCCTTCTGGGAATGAGTAGAAGCTCTATGTCTTCAAACCTTTTTGGTCACTACTGACAAAAGGGGGAGAAGCATATGAGTTGATAGTATTCAAGCAGGTCCTTATGGGTGGTTGCATTATTTTGTTGCATTATATTTGCCAAGTCTTACAACTCTCGTCTTTTGATACATTTGGTTCTCTGAGTTGTACACTTAAACTTGATGGTCGTCTGCTACTTTATTTGCGATGATAAATCCTGCATGAAGTCATTCTGCAGACGTCCATTTGTCATTATGCATATCATTATCTTCGTTACTTCTTATATGCATAATGCATTGTCTTCACACTTTGATGATGGCCTCCACAAAGCAAAACCTGCCATGTGCATTTGCATTCAAACGCAAATCATTTATATGCACATCTTCATGGGGAGCCTTGTCTTATGTATGAAGACAATGCTCACAACACTAAACTTTCACATACTTTTATCCCCGTTGAAAACTTCAACCAATCAAAAAAAAGAGGGACTAATGTGTTTGTGAGAATTGCAGGATAACACAGGTAGTAGTCCCATATTGATTCGGTTTACCTACCAGAGATGACCCCTAAAAATGTGTGAAGACATTGAAGACAATGGTGGTCTATGAAGACATTCACGTTGAAGATTATGACATGAGAAGACATCGCGTGAAGACTATGGAGTGCGAAGACATAGTTGTTTCGTAGTTAACTTTTCTTCTTTGTTGAGTCATAGGAACCACCGTACTGTTAAGTGGGGTCCAAGTGAACAAAGTCAGAGTGACTGATGTGATGCTCAACCAAATCCTATGTCTTCGAGCGAAGACAATGAGAGCAAATCCTATCTAGAGCTGGATGAGTCAGCTTTACTTGTAGCCCAAGTTAAACTGTCGCGTGTGTTTGAAATCTGACCGTTGGACACGTGTTAGTTCCTTAGTGAGCCACGGTCATTTTGGACAAATCAGGTCGGGTTGCCTTCTGGCTATAAATAGCCCACCCACTACACCATAAATTGGTGGCTGCTCAAAGTTAGTGCACGACTTTTGTCGTTGGAGAGCAACCCACCTCTGAAGATTTGGGAGAGAGAGAATCCTTACAAGGACAAAGCCCAAAACACCCTGAGCCAAAGAGTGAGGCATCACTGAAGTCTTTTTGTCCGCATGATCTGAAGACTTATTACACTTGAGGACTGTGAATCGTCCAGCCGGTTAGGCGTCGCATTCTGAGAATCAAAGAGTCATTGTGGATTGCCGGTGAACAAAGTCTGTGAAGGTTTGGAAGTCTCCCTTGAAGACTTAACAGAGTGATTGGGCGAGGACTAAGTTTTCTTAGCTCAAGGGGAATAAGGTGAAGACGCGGTCTTCTGAGTTAAGTCTCAGCCTCTCTAACCAGACGTACAGTCGTCACAGCAACTGGAACTGGTCGAACAAACCCCTTGTCCTCTCTGAGCAACTGGTTCTATCCTACCTCTCTTGCTTTACTTACAGTTTGTCTTCGTGAAGTCTTTGCCTACTTGCCTTATCTGTTTGACTTCATTGAGTGAAGACACGTGTCTGTTTGGCTTCATACTATCTTCCATCTTGATCCATATTACCTAGCTACTCATAGTCTTCGTGCTTTCATTACATTGCCTACTTGACTATGGCTTGCCTCGTGTAGTCTACCTTTCGCTGCATATCAATAGGTTCATTTCTATTGTTTGTCTTCGAAACATCCCTGTTTTGAAGACTTTCGAAAAAATCGCCTATTCACCCCCCTCTAGTCAAATACTAGCACTTTCAGTGGCTCTGTCATGGGCTTGAATCCGTCAAAGATCAAGTATCCACGGATGTCAACGGTGTAGTTCAAGCTTCCAAACCTTACCTGATGGCCAGGGGCGTAGCTGTCGATCTGCTCCAGATGGCCAAGCGAGTTGGCCTGCAGTGCAAAGCCGCCAAATACGAAGATATGTCCAGGGAAAAAAATCTCACCCTGCTTGCGTTGTTGTAGATGGTTGAAGGAGCCATCGAGCCTTATGATGACGACACATTGGAACTCTCAATGAAAGCACCAATGTCGGTGTCAAAACTGGCGGATCTTGGGTAGGGGTTCCCGAACTGTGCGTCTAAGGCTAATGGTAATAGGAGGCGGGGGACACGTTGTTTACCCAGGTTCGGGCCCTCTCGATGGATGTAATACCCTACTTCTTGCTTTATTGATCTTGATGATACGAGTATTACAAGAGTTTATCTACCACGAGATCATAGAGGCTAAACCCTAGAAGCTAGCCTATAGGTATGATTGTCCTTGTCCTACGAACTAACCCCTCCGGTTTATATAGACACCAGAGGGGGCTAGGGTTACACCGAGTCGGTTACAGAGAAGGGAATCTACACATCCGAATCGCCAAGCTTGCCTTCCATGCAAAGGAGAGTCCCACCCGGACACGGGATGAAGTCTTCTGTCTTGTATCTTCATAGCCCAACAGTCCGGCATACGCATATAGTCCGGCTGTCCGAGGACCCCTTAATCCAGGACTTCCTCGGTCATCTCATGTGTAGCGAGTATCGATAGGTTTCTTCGGATATTATTTCTTCTCTAGAGCTCACAAACATCCGGGTGAAATAGCTAAAAAAGTACCTTTTGCAAACAAAAGCTTTCAACTTGCATCCAAAACTTGTGAAGAAATAACACTTATTGTGCTTTGCAAGAAATGATCTTTAAGAATTAGTTCTTGAGTATCGATTTTGTTTATTTTTTCTAGACCACCATGAATGTACTCCCTCCATCTAGGTGAATAAGTCATCTTAAGTTGTGCACCGTGACCAAGAATAAGGGGAAAACGAGAGAACTTAATGTTTATTGGCTAATTAATAGCATTGCATGCAATGAACTAACCACTGCATGGCGTGTTTGGTAGTCTTGAGTCATTGAAAACATGCACGCCTCACATCTCTTATTGGTTGATATGTCAAGAAACAAGAAATGACGTGGGAGTTAAATGCACCACGCCTAAGTGTTTTGGGATTATTTGGTTTTCGTAACGTGACTTAGAGCGAGTACAATAAGGTACAATCAGCAGGATGTAAAGTAGAGGAGAGAGGATAGGAGAGAGAATGTAAGCAGGCTCTCATGCAAGAGCCAGCTGCAGCATGTGCTCCTAGGCACTATATGAGAGTGGGAAGTGGGCCATGTATTAATAAAGTAGCACATACTTATATCTAATTGTTATACATGTTGGCTACATATGACATGGCACTTTCTTATAGTCAACACTTGGCTATACTATTAAGTATTAACCATGCTCTTATACACCTAGATGGAGGGATTAAATCATGATGACTTGGAAGGGGGCAGACGAGATGTAAGAAATGGTTCATCATAAGTCTTTCACCAGTACTGTAGTAAAAATTCTCAATTAATCTCATAAATGGCAAGCGAGAACTCTAATGGAGCAAAAGCATACATGGAAGATTCTAGACTAAATCATAAATGGATACACTTTTATTCAAGCGCGATACTCTAATAGAGCAATATCATGCATGGAAGGTTCTATATTATATAAATAAGAAGTCTCCACATGATTAGACAACGAATTACATTGAGTGAAGACTAATGATCAACATTTAACTTGGTAATGCATATGTCCAGGTGAAGCTCCTTGGAGTCCCCGTGAACCATATTGCGGTGAAAATCACACCATGGGTCTTCCATGTCCACTTCGTCGGGAACGGAGCAGCTCGGCACAGTCCTAGTCAACGTCATGGAGCCGGGGTGGGTGCCCACGTACCTTAAGGGGCAGTAATAGTGAGCACACACTCGTACACCGGCCTTGTGTCAATGTCAGCGGCGTTGCCCCTGACGCACACTACAGAGATGGGGCGGTGGCCAACGCGGGCCTTGCCGGTGCCCATGACCAAGAGGAAGACGCTGCCGTCCTCCTCCGCAACTAGCAGGCGGCGGTGATCCTCCAGCGACTCCGGCACGGCGAACGGGTAGCACGTCTCGTACTTCATGTTCACCGCCGTGGGCCAGTAGTGTTCGACGGACGGTGCCGTGAGGTGATGCACGAGGCTCACCGGCGAGCCCTCAAACGGCGGCGTGCACTCATAGCAATAGCAGGGCGCGTGCGCGCATCTGGAACTATGCTCCACCGGTGAGTGCTAGTCGACGTACCTCTTGCAGCCGAAACTCTTGTAGACGCAGGGCACCTTGGAGGCATCGACCAGTCTATCCATTAAAAGGGAGTGACTATAGGGGACGTTGCGCCAGGTGAATTTTTGAGCAAGTTACTATGAGATTTAATCCAAATAAGCACAAATTAAATCATGACGGCTATAACAAAGATCAAACTAATGATGTGGACTAGCATAGTAGAAGAACAAATCGAATCTAGGGCATAGACTAGAAACATGAATTCTACCACAATTTCGAACATGAAGGATAGAAACACATACGATGCAATGGGAGCAGCACTGTTGGTGTTGAGGTTGTCGCCCATGTCGTTGAGGAAGAGGTTGACGACGTCGGGGAAGAAGTCGTCGTCGGTGAAGTCGTCGCTACCAGCAGTCGCACGAGTGCGCTCCCCAAATTCCAACAGCGCCCGCCGAATGGAGTACATTAGGGAGTGGTTCTAAGGGATGTTGCGGCCGCCGAATGGAGCGCAGGAGTAGCACACGAAGCAGTAGATGGTGCTCCTCCCTAATCTCTATCTCTACTCTTATAAAAAACCGAGTTGGTGATGATGGTGTACCTGCCATCTTGTAATATAGACCATCTGATCTATATCTGACGGATAGAAAGCAAACTATGACAATTTTACAAAAGATACCCACACATCTCTCCACATTTACAGATAAGGCCTTGCCTCATTCATCCTTATCTCCCACAACCTCATTGCCGAGTAGTTAAAAAAGGAAGTCTCTGGAACAATCTGGCATGGTGGCTGCTGCCGGCGCCGTCCATCCCCATGCCTCCGCCCAGTCTAACCACCAGTCACCACCACACCCCACTCCTCACCTTATCTCTCATCTTTCTCGACATATCATTTTTTTATGAAATTCTCGAGATACCATTTTTCCAATAAAATTCTCGAGATATCATTAGTTTTTACACATGGGATTACTCCTGCATGGGTCAATCACAACAGGTGTTTTGTAAAAAAATGCATCTTGATGTTCCGTGCAATGCACGGGCATCTTGCTAGTTTTTTGCATATAAATTCCAAAAACCACATAGACACGGTCTTTGACCATTTTACAACTATGTTAGTATCATTGTTAGTGATTAGCTGGTGCAAGTTATAGCCCTGGGTGTTTTAACCTTTTTTTTAGTAATGATATCTGGAGATTGTTCGCCATGAGCTCAATCCTGGCAAATCCCACGTAACCGTCAGATTTCCATCCGACGGTGGCCTATTTTTAAGCCATAGTATTTGACAAAACTGCCACCCTTACACATGTACTGTAACTGCGTCGCAGGTGTTTGAAACTGCCATGTCTCCTAGTGAACGTTTGCTGGGGATTGGAGTTAGCACCGATGGCGGTTCGTAGTCGTTCCACGCTCGGGAATTGAAGTTTGTAACTATTCTAGATTAGAATATACTACTCCTCCGGTGCTAGTAGTAGAGCAGAGTCCTACTCCACTACTCTATATGCAAACTAGGGCATAGTAGTAGGTACTGTAGGTAGTACTAGTTATGTGATCACTCAAGCAAGTTGTTGGCATCAATATGACCCTACGCGGCTAGTATGTGTCTTGTAAGTCAAGCGGCGTGATGTAATCATCATCACCTGTCCACTTCCCACAGCACATATTCACTTCTCCGTCTTGGTTTGCACATAATCGTCCAATCTTCTTCCATCCCAGATAAGGTGCCTCCCCCCTCTTCAGAAACCCAAGCACTAACAGTGGCAGAACCAAGCAGCGTCTGTCAAAAGAGTGGCTAGAATTCACTCCCCACAGAGGTAATCAAGCTCATTGTTTCGCGTGTGGATAATCTTAGTACCATGTCGCTCGCCGTGTGCTTGTCAGGGCTGTACCGTTTACTCAAAGCCCTCAGGCTGGAGCTTTTTAAGCCAGCTCCTTGCTTGCTAATGTCGCATGATCTTCAGAAACAGCGTGTGACGCAGCGTAACGATCATAGGATGGCGAGCATTAACCCCCTTGACTGTGATCTGATCCCTGTCACCCACAACTACATTAATGGTATGTACTGGGTCGGGATGAACACATCTTGGATGGTGCTTGTCGACGGTCACAGCAGCTGGATGCTCGTGGAGGTCTACATTCGGCGATTGATCCCCTTCCTTCAATTAACACTACATTGCTTTGGCACCACGGCCCAGAATACTCAGAATCTTACAGTAGCCAATATGATACCAAATTTTATTTGCTCAAGGTTGTAATCTGCAAAGTGCCCACAAGATCTGCGAATTATAAAGACTTCGGGCTAATTGCGTTCTTCAACCGCGGTCTCGCCTATCTGACAGGTCACTGCGGTAAGTGGATAAATCTGCACGTCCATCGCAGGATCATACATCCTCCATGGTTCTCTAATGCCATTGAACACAAGGGCTTCATTTACGCTGTCGACTCCTTCTATGGCTGGACATATTGCTGGTCTACTCTAGTCATTGCTACAAACGGCTGTTACAACAGTATGTTACTTTCCTATGATATCATGATGGCTTCCTTATATTACTGTCAACATTTACTGAAAAAATATTCATGCTTATAACATGTTGTTCTTAAGAATGACTATAGTAAGAGCCCTTGTTTATTTGACTCCAACTTGATATGATGTTGTAGGCCGCCTGGTGTCCCTACCCTTCCTAATCCCAGAACCTTTCAAAGAAAAGCGGCATGGCATTTGCAGGTGGTTCCTGTCTCGATTAGACGACAACGAACGATTGGTGATCGTTCGCACGTATCGGGCGTGTTGTTTCGTGGAATACAATCATAGTCACTGCGAGGTCTTTGAGCAGGATCCCAACTTCTTTGGGCCTTCAGGAATTTTTGACTGGAGGCTGGTAAGTAGCCTTGGTATATGCTCTCTGTTTCTCGACTGAATTATCCGACTAACCAGGAGATAACCGACGGAAAGGATCATGATGGCAGCGCAGTTTTGTTCATCAGGCAAAACTGTGTGTACACAGCGTACCATGTGTCTCTGCACCCTAATATTTGCCGCCATGTTGTGCAGACCAAAGTAGGAGAGAGGATCGCAAGTATCAGACTTCGACCTGCTGGCTGGAGTTTCCCCCGTGAGGCACCCATCTGGTTCAAGCCGCCAGCCAATCTGCACAGCTTAGTAAACAGTAACGTCTAACTGAGCCAGTTAGTTAGATGCATACACTTGGTGTAGTAGCATCTTTATTTAGTTTGATGCATACACTTGTTGTTTTTTGGTAGCCCTTTTGTAATGATGGTTGATGTTTGGTTTGGAAGAGAGAGTTGCGTCTTTACTCTTCTGGCCTGCTTACTACTTCTGTTGCACCCCCAACCCTGGTTGCTGTTGCAGCTATTTTCAATGTACAATCGGTAGTATATTTCGTTTGTTGGTTGAATAAATGTGTTGTTAGAACGACAAACACAATGTTTTGGAAGTCGTTGCATGGTCTGATCCTTTAGTTCCCCGTACCGTACGTAGCGCATACTATCCTTGATACGGAACACATTTTCCACTTGTCGATGACATGCAGCCCACTAATGAAGGCCCAATAAAGGAGCCCATAGTTAATTGGAAGGGAGGCTCCCACATGAATCCGGCCCAGGTAGATGCTCATGGTCCCCTAAACATAAATAAATAAATAAATAAAGCTAAATGCTCATGCACCAGTTCTTTAAATTCACGATCTGTAAAGTCAAATTTTAACAGGAGGATACTATTTCCTATGATAGTGTCGTTACGTTCAGTCGATATTATTCCTAGGCAAAGATAGCGACCAGTCTTATTTCTCCCACCGTTTTCTTCCTGCAACCAGTGGACTCATGCAAATCGTAGTCAACATCGTAAATAGTTCCTGTCCATTTTAAATTTTTGATAAGAATGTCCAACCCAGCCCAACACATTAGCGACAACACTTTATCCTCCGCCTTGGTGCGCTCGCCGCGGCGTCGCCATCCGGCCCTGTCAAGATAGTGAATCAGGAGAGGACTGTATTTGTGAGTATGACAGTACGGACCCACCAGGTCCACTCCCGAACACAAGCAAGCACCTCTTTTACTATTCAGATGCACCCCTCATTTTTTTACTCTAATCCACCCTGCTGATATCTGGGACCCACATCATTGTCAATGTATAGTCAATTAACGATAGAATTTCACAATGTTTTTCGAGGATTTGTTCGGAGGGGCAGGCTATCAACTGGCTTATGCGGTCTCTCTGGCCCACCTAACAACATCACTAGCCGAGCAGTTTTTTCTTTGGGAAAATAGGTAGCCCACTATTTCTTTTTGAAGAATACCCAAGCTAGGCCTATTTGTTTTCTCCGACTTACTGGGCTTCAAATCTTTCAAGACGAGGAGGGATGCATTCTGGCCTGGCAAAAAAGTATGGTCAGTATATCCTAAAAGTAATATCAAAGCGGTTGCAAATTTCAAAAAATATATAGCAAACGGGCTATTAGTTTCTTTTTTGTTTTTGTTCTTCACTGATATTTTATATTTCATTGGATTTTAACATGACATAGTACTAATTTATTTTTAAATTCGTTTTAGTATGACTACTAATTTTTGGAATAAGAATATTTTGTTCCCCGACAAAAATATGTGATTTTTTAAAATTTTGCACATTTTTAGTTCAATTTTTTCACACTGGCACTGACCAGAAAATGGGCAGCAATTATAAAAATGGAAAATGGGCTGCAATAAATTCCATATTAATTAGCAAATGAGTAAAAATTATAAAACTAATAGCAAATGGGTTGTACACGCCACAGATTTCGAGGCTGACTTGTTTACTCAAGGCTTTGTCAGTCAACACATGATTCTAGCAGTAGTGACTGTTGGATGTCCATCCAACGACCGATGTGCTTCTTCAATCTCTGATCTTCCTTCTCTAGCCGCCTAAACTAGCGCCAGCGGGACTGCCTGGTCCCTCCTCTTTTGGCCTGCTGTGATGTTGCGCAGGCTTCACCGGTCCCCCCTACTCCCTCCGTCGGCCTGGCCACACGCAATCAACTGCCTCCGTATTACATGAAAAAAATGATTCCTCCCACTGACATCTGGGGTGCACCGGTTCAGAGGCTGACTTGTGGGCCTACTATGTTGATGCGGACGGAGGGCTTTGTCAACTTAGTCAATATGAATGATTCTAGCTCCAGTGACCGTACGATGTCCATCCAATGGCCGTAGTGCTTCTTTAACCTCTGGTCTTCTTGCTCTAGCCGCCCAAACCAGCGCCGGTCATGCCGCCTGCTCCTGCCTCCCATGGACGGCTGTGCTGCCGCGGAGACCTCACCACCCCCTACTACTCCCACCGCGGGCCAGGCCATCCCTCTACTCACCACACCGCCTGTTATTCTGCGGCGATGGAAACCTCACACCACAGCCGAACCAGTGAACCCTCATACTCCACTCCGCGTGGGCATCCACTGTCGTGTCTTCCCCAGCTCCATGCCGTCCCTTTCCTAGGCCTCACTGTTGTCCATCACCTTAGTACTCTCGGCGCGGCATGGTCAATGTGGTCAAGGAACGACTTCCATCGGAAGAGTACTGTACCTGGAGAGGCTAACAACTGGGTCCACGGCCGTAGCAAGCAAGTGCCTCCTTATTATGCGCAAAATAATGATTCCTCCACCTGACAGTAGGGACCCACCAGACGGACCATCATATTTCATGAAAAAAAACTTTTCCCCCCTGACTGTTGGGACCCACATGCTACATCTTCGCACGCAAGGAAGTGTCTGACAGTCGAGACCCACCTGGTCGAAGCATACGTAGCGTTGTCATTCTAGTCGCGAATGTGTGCGTACATACTGGTCGATCGGTCTGTCTGCATGCTGCAGTGATGAACCATGGCCGAATAAGGAAGTGCACGTCTCGTAGTAGAGCCGCACACGTAGCATGTACACGTACGTACAACCAAGGTGCAAGAAAGTAAATACGGCCACGTACATACATACGGGCAGGGTCTCGAATGCCTACTCACGCATACATACGGCCATGGCTCGTGCACATGGAGAGGCAGCGACGACATCTTGTTCATCAACATCCAACTGGCTGGGTCAAAACGGAGATACTGCATTGTCATGTTCATTAGGAGGCAACCGGCTTGGACGGAACAGCCGGCCAAAAAAAGGCATGGCGTGCCGCAGAACGGAGGAAACGGCCTCGTGTTCAACCGCCTACGGTCGAAATGGGATCCTGTTCATCGGGAGGGGTCTGGCATACCGCAAAACGGAGGAAACGGACTTGTGTTCGAGTGCCTACGGTCGAAACAGGGTCCTGTTGATCGGGAGGGGTGTGGCGTACCGCAAAACGGAGGAAACAGACTTGTGTTGGAGTGTTACGGTCGAAATGGGGGTCCTGTTCATCGGGAGGGGTGTGGTGTACGGCAAAACGGGACTCTACGGGCTACTTTTCATCTCCACCATCAACCTCCTCCAGCCTCCACAGGCTACTATTCATCCACCATCGACCTCCTCCAGCCTCCACCTGCGACTGTTCATCCACGGGCTCCTGTTCATCCAGCCTCCACCGCTCCTGCACCAGCCATTGTTCAACTGGCCCTCTCCACATGGTCCTGTTCAACCACCCCTCCACAGGGTCCTGTTCATAGAACCCTCCACTGGCTACTGTTCAACCAGCCCTCCGGGGGTCCTGTTCATCCAGCCCTCCACAGGGTCTTGTTCATCCACCCCCAAGCAGCTCGATCTGGTTCCTGTTCATCCAACGACATCGGCCTCTACTACCACAGGGTCCTGTTCATCCAACCCCCCGCCAGGAAGTCTTCATCCAACCCCCCCAACAACGCTCAGTGTTCATCAAGAGGCAGCAGGTTTGATCGGCTTCAGTTAGATGCAGTAGCGAAGGAATCGCTCGATCGGTTCAGTTAACAGCCAGATCAATCGATCACTCAGGTTCAGTAACGTGTAGCCTGCAGTAGGCGAACACCTTGCTCTGGTTCAGTTAGATCCCAACGCCTCACACCCATGCATGTACGTGTACGATAGAAACATGCATCGCTCGGTCGTCGACCACCCACCGCAATCGGGAACTCCCCGATATTTTCCTTTCCCTTGCTTTACCACGGTTTTTTCCGTCATGGACGCCCAAACAATGTCATGCAGCTGCATCTCCGACCCGCCTAGGACCAAAAGCCCATTTTATGTCATGATTTTTTTGTCATAGAAGTAGGAGCCCACCACATCTATGATGATACCGGGTTTTGTCACAATTATCGTCATAGAAGTGTCATAAGCATGACAGAAAAAATTTCGTTCGACCCAAAATGTCACGGATGTGCCTTTTTTCTGTAGTGCACCTATATTACATAAACCATGATAATAGTGATCTCCTATTTTAACTGAGACAACGGGCATGACAACAACGAGTTTATCATCCATTCTACCGGGTTTGACAATTCTAGTAGCTTCATTACAGAAGTAAATAACATGCCCATCTATATTTTCTTCCAAGAGATCCTTAACCATAGCAACACTAGGCTCTACTTTAATTTGTTCATCAGGTTTAGGTGTTCTAATATAACTTTTTTTGACCACAGTTGAAAGTTTAGCGTGTGCCTTTATCCTAATAGGGATAGGTGGTTTCTCAATATAAGCAGTAGGAACAACTGGATCAACATTATAAATAATAGTTTCCTCTTTAGCTAGTACCGGTTCTTTAATTTCTTCTTTAATAGGTGGGTGATATTTGAACCACTTCTCTTTAGGGAGATCAACATGAGTAGCAAATGATTCACAAAAGGAGGCTACTATCTCAGAGTCAAGTCCATATTTAGTGTTAAACTTTTGAAAAGCATCGATATTCATAAAAGGTTTAACACAATCATACTTAAGCTTAATACCTGACTCTTTACCTTCGTCGAGTTCCCAATCTTCAGAGTTGCGTGTAATTCTTTCTAAAAGATCCCACCGGAATTCAATAGTCTTCTTTATAAAAGAATCAGCACAAGAAGTATCAAGCATGGATCGGTCATTATGAGAAAGCAGAGCATAATTTTTTTGGATAATAATTTCTCTTGACAACTCATGATTGGGGCATGAATATAACATACTTAAGCCTCCCCCAAGCTAGAGCGATACTTTCTCCTTCACGAGACCAAAAATTATATATGTAATTCTGATCACGATGAACTAGATGCATGGGATAATTTTTTTGGTGGAACTCCAATTTCAATCAATTCCAATTCAAAGATCCAATATCTTCGCATAGCCTGTACCATGCCAATGATTTTCCCTTCAAAGGTAAAGGGAAAATATTCTTCTTAACTTCATCTCCGGGTAAACCTGCAAGCTTAAACAATCCAAAATTTTGTTCCACATATATTAAGTGCATATCAGGATGTTCGGTTCCATCTCCTGCATAATGATTAACTAGCAGTTGTTCTATCATACCCGAAGGAATTTCATATTCAATATTTTCAGTAGGTGCGGTAGGTTGAGGGCTAGCTAACTGTGGTTCCGGTCGAGGTGAATATACCCCGAACAAACCCCTCAAAGGATTGTTTTCCATAGTAACAAGTGACGGTAAATTTCAGCGCACTATATAAATGTTTCCTTACCAAATTCCACTTACCAAAGACGCTCACTCCCCGACAACAGCGCCAGAAAATAGCCTTGATGAACCACAAGTATATGGGACCAATTGTAGCTATTTTCGATAAGTAAGAGTGTCAAACCCAACAAGGAGCAGAAGGAAATGACAAGTGGTTTTCAGTAAGGTAATGTGTGCAAGTGCTGAAATTGTAAGTAACAGAGTAGTTTGATAGCAAGATAATTTGTAACGACCAAGTAATGATAGTAGTAAAAAAGTGCAGCAAGATAGCCCAATCCTTTTGAGGCAAAGGATAAGCCAAAACGGTTTCTTATAATAAGCAAAGCATTCTTGAGGGTACACGGGAATTTCACCTAGTCACTTTCATCATGTTGATTTGATTCGTGTTCGCTACTTTGATAATTTGATATGTGGGTGGACCGGTGCTTAGGTGTTGTTCTTACTTGAACAAACCTCCTACTTATGATTAACACCCTCATAAGCATCCGCAACTACGAGAAAAGTATTAAGAATAAATTCTAACCATAGCATTAAACTTTTGGATCCAATCGGTCCCTTGCGGAATAGCGCATAAACTAGGGTTTAAGCTTCTGTCACTCTCGCAACCCATCATCAAATAACTACTCCACAATGCATTCCCTTAGGCCCAAATATGGTGAAGTATCATCTAGTATATGTTCACATGACACCACTAAGGGGATCACAACATACATACTATGAAAAAATCGAACACATATCAGTTCACATGATTACTTGCAACATGATTTCTCTCGTGACCTCAAGAACAAAAGTAACTAGTCACAAATGATAATCATGCTCAAGATCAGAGGGGTATTAAATAGCATATTGGATCTGAACATATAATCTTCCACCAAATAAACCATATAGTAATCAACTACAAGATGTAATCAACACTACTAGTCACCCACAAGCACCAATCTATAGTTCTGGTACAAAGATTAAACACAAGAGATGAACTAGGGTTTGAGAGGAGATGGTTTTGTTGAAGATGTTTATGGAGATTGCCCTCCCCAAGATGGGAGAGTTGTTGGTGATGATGATGATGATTATTTCCCCCTCTAGGAGGAAAGTTCCCCGGTGGAAATGCTCCACCGGAGGGTAAAAGTGCGCTTGCCCAAGTTCCGCCTCGAGACGGCGGCGATCCATCTCGTAAGTCCTCCTCTTATTTTTTTCTAGGTCAAAATGACTTATATACTAGAAGATGGGCACCGGAGGTGGGCCGAGGGGAGCACAACCCACCAGGGCGCGCCTGGGCTCCCTAGCATGCCCAGGTGGGTTGTGCCCACTTGGTGGGCCCCCTATGGTACTTATTGGCTCCAATATTCCTCATATATTCCATAAAAAATCTCCATAAAGTTTTAGCTCATTTAGAGTTGTGCAGAATAGGTGGCCTGACGTAGCTTTTCCAGGTCCAGATTTCCAACTGCCGGAATTCTCCCTCTTTGTGTGTACCTTGCATATTCTGAGAGAAAAGGCATTAGTATTACTCCAAAAAGCATTATTATGCATAAAAACATCATAAATAACGGTAGGAAAACATGATGCAAAATGGACGTATCAACAATACGCAAAACATTGCCTCATTGAACCAATGGCAATAAATTGACATGCAAAACAATAGCATTATTATGTCATGACACTCCAAGATTCCCTCCCTGCTCCACCACATGATTCACCTCCATAGACACACATACACACGTACATGATTCAGCATAGGGTGCTAGTAAAGATTTGTTTAACTCCAGAAAATTAGGCAGCAATAAAATAGTGCTACCTAAGTACTCCTTATTAATTAAGTGACCTTGCGGGAGAGACATCAGAAGTGGAAGGGCTCGATGGAGGATCATCTCAGATGTAAGGGAGACATTGTTGAAGCGCTTGAATGGCCTCGATCGAGGCCTCGGCTTCAGCAAGACCACCTTGGCACTATTGATCGTGTAGAGCTGGGTCACACATGCATCCAAAATCTAGTTAATTAGTATGATGTGTCGTCAAGCCAAGTACTACCCTGCTGCATTTCCCTATCTATGTCTACTCTACTCTTATAAAAACAAAGTTGGTGATGATGGTGTGCCTACCATCCTGCAATATAGGTCGTCCGATTTATATCTGACGGATAGGAAGGAAACTATGGCAATTTTGCAAAAAGATACCACACCCCGCGCCACATTTGCGAATATGGCCTTCGCTGGTTCATCATTTTCTCTCACAAGATAGACTACTCATACAAATGCATCTTGATGTTACATGCAACGCACGGGCATCTTGCTAGTCTTCCAAGTAAAATAAAACTAGTAGCAACATAGTAATACAATACCACTAGCAAGATGTCAGGATAACATAGGACGGTACCATCGTGTGATCTTCTTCATTTGCTCCTTCTTCTTCTTCTTTGTCTTCCTCTTCATGCTATGTTTCTCTTTCTCCTCACCAGTTGGTGAAAACAAGTACATGATTTGCCTTCTATTCCAGAATTTGTATTGTCAGTGAGGGAGTACAAGTGTACTAGTAAACAATACCATTATTTTCTCATGGCAGTTAGAAAATAGAGATGAACACATGTATTAAATATCATTCTTACCTAAAGGAAGGTTATGGTGCCAATATGGATGATGAAGATTGGAACACATATCTCCCTTTGTGTAGTTCCACCGAAATGAACCAATGGTTCCATTTTGAAATTCCAGTTAAACATCACAAAAGTCACTTCTTTTAAGAAGTGTTTTGTGCAGTGCACCAAAAGGTCGCAATAGCAACGAGGTGAATGGATATCCCTGTTTGCACAAAAGGCTATAGAGGAAACAGTCAGAGTCTCAAACAATTACTAGCAAAAACAATTGGCCAAACTTGTCATGGCTTATAACAGTGGCATGGCTTCATTTTACGAGGGGCATTAGATTAAGAACATCTAAATATTTTCTATAAGGGCATGGGACAGTGGGTGCACCAGCAGTCCAGCACCATGTACCTAAACCGGGGCATAAAGTGGTGACTCAGAGTTTGTTGCCCCGAGAAACAAACATCCAAGAAACATATCTGGGTTGGTCCCATTTTTGTTCACTCTAGCCACCTACTCCTATGTGTGGATAGAAAATCTAGTCTTCGCGATACCACAGTGTACAACGTTTCCCCTATATTTCCCTTTTTGACCAAGAGACCGGTTGGATGACCAGTCTGTACTACTTTCACCCCCTTTCCTTCCTGTTTGTACCAAGTCTGATGTACATACTAAATTTCCCCCCTTTATTTCTTGTTTGAACCAAGTACAAGATTGGACTCCATGAAGTAGCTTTACCTCTAATAATAGAAAAAATAGGTGACATTGGACCATCCAATCGAGAGGGGCTGAGAGGTAGAAAATGATGCACATGCAGCAATGAAGTAGAGCTAGGCCGGTTTCGAAGGACGATATACCTGAAGGTCATTGGGATGCGGATAGGTGGGGGGTGTAAGGCTGGATCCGCCCACACTAGGGTAGTGAGAAAGGGATCGTAGGACCTCCCCCACCGGTGCTCGGCCAGAGATAACGGTGCGGATGGCAGTGGGTCTCCTCCCTCGCTGTCGATGATGGCCTAAACGCTGCCCCTCCCCCCCTTCACCTGCGGAGGGGGATACGTCCAGATCTGTAACCAGTGGTGAGGATAGAAAGACAATGTTACCACAGTTATCATATTTAGATCTGGAGAGTATGAGAGTGTGTGATTAGAGCAACCCTAGCAAGCAAGCGCGGATGCTCCGGCCTATATATATACGTATAGTGGGATAGTTTTCTTTTTTCACTCCATCAAAACAATTGTTTAAAATTGTGTATGCATGACAGGTCGCCATTTTTGTTGAGTTGTTGATTGTTTTTTGAGATAGCTACCCGCTTATTCCAAGTGGTGTTACGGTATGTCAGGTCACACTTCATATCGTTCAAGTCTGGTACTAGACCCTCCATTAAGTGAACAACCACCGCCTCGTAAAATTTGTGAACAAGCCCACGGCTAAAATTATCGAAAACGTGGGCTGCCCCAACATGCATTATTATTTATATTTTCCATGTGGGAGTATCCTCAAAACAAAATGTGAGAGTACAATCTTTATTGGGCCCCTTTATAATTTGTGCTAAATTTTGACCAAAGATTTAACTGACAAAATGTTAGTGCATGTTAACAAAAATTATATCCTTTGATTCGTATTTGAACATAGTTTTCAATGATGTATTTTTTTGTGACATGCATGAACATTTGGTTAGTTAAATTTATAGTCAAAATTTGGCAAAAATTATCATAGGGACCAATAAACCAGGACGGAGCTCGTCGTATGTCGTCCAAACTACTACTGTATATGACTAGCCGCTCTATCTACATGCAGGACATCAAAGCATCTGGGCCCGCGTGCAATCGACCAAATCACAGCGAGGTGCTACAGTCGAGACTCACCGATCACCCCGGTGTGGCCGTCATGACCCATCATATCACAAAACCCACACCTTTACCAGTAGTGGTAAAGTGGCCTCGAAGTTGGACTAGACGAAGCAACCATCATTTCACTGGAACACTCGTTGAAGCCCTTTCTCCCCTTGAAGAAAACCTCACTCCAGGCCACTCACTTCTGCCATTTTTCTTCTGTACTGACGAAGGAAAGGTGGGCAAATCAGTGATGCTACTATATTTTCATTCCAAGAATCTTCTTTTTGTGAAGCACTGACCGATTCTCACAGCCAATTCTTTCTTGTTTTCATTGCGATTGTGGTTTACTTTCGGTTGCTTTTTGTTTATCAGTTTATTGATGGATCCTGGAGCACTAGGAAAAGAGTTGTCGGTGAACAACCCACTCGAGACAGAGATCTCCACGAAGTGAGCACCAACCAATGAGTTGTCCATGTTGGCGGGCCAACCCATGGAGACGAAGAACTCCAAGAAACAAGCACTCGCCAAAGAGTTGACGACGTTGGCGGACGAACTCCTCAAGGAGAGCTGGAAGAATAGCAAGGGCCCCACCGTGCCTACCCCAGAAACTCTAATGGCCACCTATCAGAGGCTCAAGGCTGAGTTTGAGGAGATAGTCGCCATCGACAAGTAGTATTTCCCTGGCAAGGCGATGGACCCCAGAGGGATGGGATCCCCTGGTGAGCTGCACAAGGTAAAAACAATGGCTTACCATAGTTGTGGTTTTTGATTATTTGCAATGTGCTTTCTAATATGTTAGGGTTGTGCAGGTGCTGGTGGAACTCCTTGATGATTCCGATGTCGTGGTCCGTCCTGTGGACAACGCCACAAAAGTTGCTTTCGATGTCGCGGTCCGTCCTGTGGACATCACCCCGGAGATCGATTCCGATGCCACTGTCCATCCTGTGGACATTGCCCTAGAGATCGATTCCGATGTCGCGGTCTGTCCTGTGGCATCGCCCCCGAGATTGATGCCCATGCCACTGTCCGTGCTGTGGTCATTGCCCGAGAGATCGATGACAAGACATAATTGGTCGCGCTAATCATTCAAGGTAGTTTTCATTGTGTTTAATTACCAGAATAATGCGTGTTATCAAACCATCTTAGGGCTAGTGCACTGTCTTGTGTGGGTGGTACTTGCTACTTTTGTTTGATAGTGAATCATGTGAACCCTCTCTGAGTTATGGAAACAGATGTATCCTCGCCAACTTTTGATGTAATATATGGCATGCTTAGATTTAAGTTTGAACTGTTTATCATATCAGCCGGGCTTGTTTGATGATTCTTGGTGTTAATAGGCTAGCTACTGTGCGAGCTATAGTACTTGCAAAACAGTCACCAAAGAGAAACATTGGGGCTGATGAGCTCGTGGTACGCTTGTAGGTCTGATCCGTCGTCAATCGGCCAATAGGCCAAGCTCCTAAAATTGTAGGCTTAGAGATCGATCATACAATAGTCCACAATTATACATTAATTCACATCAAACCCAAAGAGTTAGTTCACAGATACATTCAGGCCTCATTTGGTTTATAGGGTAGGAAAATCATAGCAATAGGAAAGTCATAGGAAGTGAGATGACATGTATCTTAAATCCTATGAGTAGTATTAGGAAAGGAGATGCCCTTTGATTCACATCATAGGATTTTTTTTCATTGAGTCTAGGCTAATGTTTATTTTCCTATGAAATGTGGAGGATAGGAAGAATTCCTCTGTAGGAATATGATGCCATTCCTATAAACTAAAGGGCTCTATAGAAATTTTTCCTAGAAATCCTATCCTATGAAATTCCTACAAGATTCCTCTGAACCAAAGGAGGCCTCACATTAATAGCCAGCAAAATTGGCACATACTTGTCACATGCGTGAATGTGTAATTTTTTGTTGGAAGCGTGAAGTGTAGTGACATCGTACTTTCAGAATGGCTACAAAGAGTGTGTACGTGTGCTAGAGGGGTTGTGGGATGGAGAGAGATCTAGAGAGAGAGAGAAAGACCCTCTTTCTACTCCTAATCGTTAGAATGACAAAGGATATTTTTTGAGAACACAAAATCATAGCAGTATAGAGACGTACTCCCTCCGTTCCAAAATAGATGACTCAACTTTGTACTAATTTTAGTATAAAGTTAGTACAAAGTTGAGTCATCTATTTTGAAATGTAGGGAGTACAAGTCCTAGGAGGGCTAGTTTGGCCTAGTGGGTTTCACTGATATGACGTGCTACAGTGATGTCTAGTCTTCGCGTGTGGTAGCAGTGTTGCGGGTACTGTAAGTTTTCTTGAAGAAGCGGAATTCAACGAATTTATGATGGTTCCTTCGTCTGACCAACTTAAAGTGGGAAAGGTTGGGCCTGTGCTACGACCGGGGTTGATCAGGATAATTTTGTGCATGGCAGGTGGATCAGGATGGTTGACGTTCCACATGTCAGCGAATGAAAGTATTCTTTCCAATATCGAGAACAATCAACGAGTATTCATTGTTTATTTTTGACGAAAACTATTGTATCCACTGTTACGACGGAGGAGTGTGAAACACGGCAGCCCAACTTGGCATGTGCCCAACTCCCTCCTTCCTCATGTACGATAGTGTTGACTATAAGGTTGGCTATAAGGTTACAACTGTTTCTCGCTTTCTCTCTATCTGTTTCCTCTCAAATGTTTTTACCTTTGTTTTTAAGACACAATTGTTCTTTTATACCTATTTTTTCGAATTAGTTTTTTTATACCTAGGAGCATGTGTAGAGACGAGCTCTCGCAGAGCCCACTCCTTGACTTTGTCAATGCCTCTCTCTCCTCCACGTAAGCGGGCTTATAACCCAGTATTGTACTAGTACTAATTGCTATGAATGCTGGTAGCTGGAGTCTAAGGAGGTAGCGCACGCGGGAGGGGGGAGGGGTTTTCCGATGGGCCAGGGCGGTCAGAAGCAGGCTTGGAAGTGGTCCGGATTCCCGTATGGCCCACCTCATATTATCACCATATTTCTTGGAGTTCGTGCGGGGCGGGCGGGCAATCTCTTCTCCCTCCCCCGTCTCTCTCTTCTCAATCGACGCCCGCCGAGCGATTAGATTTCTGCTATCTACAATTTATTCAATCACAGTCCCACATGTCAGTGAAAATGCAAGACAACGCGTGTCCCCTCTGGCGAGCAGCATGCGAGCCGGACTGCCGAGGGTGCAATGCGAATGCGACAGGCGTGCTTTAAGTGTGCCGCATTTTCCTTTCGAACTTGCAAAGTGTAAATTTTTTGTGCGATCTATCGGTAGAAATCCAAAACAAAATGACGAGTGCGGGGCTTCCCCGCGTGTTAGGCGGTCTAGTTTGGGTGAATGACATGCTACAGTGCCGTCCACTTGCTCCATTTTTATGTAAGCAAGCGCCTACGCTCTTACGTGGGAGGAGTGCAAAACACAACGGATCTAACTTTGATCGAGGGATAACTGTTCCCTGCAAAATAATGGGGCACGGTTAGCGATTACAACATGATAGTTAGGGCATCTCCAACACTGACCCACCAGTTTACACCGGCATCTGTCCGAGGACACTGATGCCAGAGGATGCCATCCAATGCTGCCCTCATACCTTTCGACAACTATATGAACTAACCAGACAAAATTCATGCAAACAAAGCAAATTTCAAATTAACCAGATCAAATTCATTACATTTCGAAAACTTTTCCTATAAACTAGACGAAATTCATTACATATTTCGCACAAATCGTACTAAACCTACTGCAAGCCTAATCTAAACGATCGCCGGCGCCCGACCACCATGTTCGGCCATGAGCCCCAAGAACAAACGCTCCAGCTATTGCCTTTGCCTCCTCCTCATCCGCCTCGGCTTTGTCCAGCTCCGCCTCGATAACCTCCTCCGGAGCACAAGGTTCTGAAGATTTCTGCCTCCACATCGCCATCAAGCGGCTAATCGGCAGCTGATCTTTACCCCACCAAGCTTGGCATTGACTGAGTGGACGAGAGGTGGCCTTCCTGGGACCAGAGCGGCAGTGACCTACCTGTACTACTCTTCCTTGCTGCCGGCTACACCCGCGCACGTGCACTGGCCTCATGGTCGTGGCGGCAGAGGGCGGCCGAGGGAGCTAGCTATGTCCTTTGTCTGCCCCTGCGACAGTATGTCCAAGAGATCTTTGGAGTGCACCCAGAGCAGAGCCGCCGATGTCCTTTATCTGCTCCTGCGACAGTATGTCCAAGAGAGCTTTGGAGCGCCAGGAGGCCATGGTTGGAGTGGTGCCGACAGAAGGAAGGGACCGGAGGAGAATGATTGTGGGTCTTTGGCTATGGCTGGGAGCTGGGGCTGAAGTTAATATAATGGGTGAATGGCAATGAGCCGCGGCAGACGGATGGACAGCTAGCACCGGAGTACGTTCATCGGCAGCCGCATGTCATTAATGTGGGCGATGGACGAACGGATGGCCGTGGTGTCGTTAATGCGGAGCAGTCGCTTGCACCATGATGCCGCGGGTGGCACTCTCTCGGGTGTCGCGGTGCTGCAATGCCTGCGCTAGTGAGAGATCGCGTCGGGCTTGAATGCGGCATTGACGTTCTAGAGTGAGGTGACTGTTTCAGGCGGGAAGCGCGCACTAGCAATGGAAGGGGTTTCGATGGGCCAGGGTGGTCAGACGCTGGCGTGGTGGTAAAATGTGAACTCATGGATGATGAGCCCTTCAAGCGTATGTGGCACTTATAGACAACCAGGCATCCATGCAACCGCTCTTGTCGCCAGATAGCCTTCGACAAGCACTATTAGACAGCACACAACCATGCATAACTTACGAATAATGGACGAATCAATGAAACACACACTCGTGTGCAGTGGCACTATGATCGGTCGCTCACGATACATATATAGGTACCATAGTACCCTCTCTAGCTATGTTGTTTTATAGATTGTCATTGTGATGGACGATATACATGAGCAAGGCATGGAGTCAGGTCGTCGCGTCGTGTGCAGAGCCATGGCTAATGTCGAGCAGCTCGGTGCCCAAGCACGAGTATGACATTGGTGTTGAGCTAGCAGAATACATGCTCGGTGTTCACGGAGGCCACCAGCAAATGTCTAAACAATAATGTCAGGCACCGTCGGGGTGCGTAGGTGACGGGCTCGCTGTTTGCGTTGCACCATGAGCAGGACGTTGATTGAGATGTGCATGCATTAGCATGGTTTGACAGTGTGAGCGTGAGTGTCTGTACGCGTATGCTACTTGCGTCTATGGACGGTGTGCGCTAATGTCTGTATCACGTATAACATAAAAAATTTGGTTTGTGCATTTAATGCAAAGTATTTCCTTTTCATTTGGCTGACGAGTGTGCATTGTAGTGATGAGTCCGTGGTTTGATTCCTCACATATGCATAATTTGATTTTTATTTCTTTATCCACTGACAGGTAGGCCTGCATAGATAGATAGATACAGAACACAAGTTGATGAGGCTGATGCAGACTGTTTGACTGGTCAACTAGACAAACATGGAGCTATACGCTGAGCCAGTGACCGTATAATCACCATATCTCGTATACAGTGATCAAAGTGAGCTATCAAGACAATTTCGATGAGCGCCAATGCATTTTACTCAGTAATAAATGACTAGAATTGAAGGGGAATCCAAATTTCCTTCGTCTTCTATCCTTGAGCTCTTGACAAAGCAATGCACTATACGGTTGTTCGGCCACTCTGCCCTAGAGCTCTCACCAAGCGTCGTTCATCCCACCGTGCCGCACACTAACCGGTAAGGAAATGATGGCATCCCGCCGCGCCGAGTTCCTCGCCGCCCATGACCGCACACAAAATGGTAGGAAAGCGATGGCATCCCGCTGTGCCGAGTTCATTGCCGCTCGCGACCTCACACCTGCGTGGGTAGACTTTGAAGCTGCCAAGGCCGGGGCGGTAGAGCAAGAGGTGGCCAAAGCCGCACAGAGGGAGCAAAAAAGGCAGGAAGCACTCAAGAAAAGAGAGGCCCGCCACCACAAGAAAGAAGAGGACGCGTGTGCTGCTGCAGAGATCTTGACAGAGATCCAAGCACGGTGGGGTGTCACCGACAAAGCCGGGAAGAAGAACGACGGCGTGTGGCCGGCATGTGAGAAGTAGTAGTACTAATAGTTAGTGTGTGTGTCTATGTCACCCGTATGTTTGTTTAATTAATTACGAGCATGTATCAGTACTAGTTACTACTGTAGTTTTTAGAGCAAATTACTAGTACATTAGCCTAGACTCAATGGAAAAATTTCTATCCTATGCATGAAATGGCATCTCTTTTTGTATAGGAATTGAGATGCATGTCATCTCACTTCCTATGATTTTCATATCCTATGAAATTCCTATCCTATGAACCAAAGGAGGTCTCTGCTGGAGTACAGTACTATTGTAGCTAGAAGTACTGCTGGTACAGTAGTTTTCTTCAAGAAGCGGAATTCAACGAAGTCATGCTGGTTCCTTCATCCGAGCAACTTCATAGTGGGAAAGATTGGGCTTGTGATGTGACGCCTCATTAGTCATTACTACTGTGGTGCGACGACCGGGGTGACTCTCCAAAGTGCGACCCGGAGAGAAATACACGTCTACTTGGAAGGTCTCGGGCCATACACGTAAACAAATATAAAACCTAATATGTGTCTCCAATTAATATACTATTAGAGTACTTAGGCATGTACATCATAACATCACCGTGCATTGCACGTACAACATTTAGTGGTAGTAAGAGACAAATGCCTATATGCCACACATGTTCATACTATTTGTGCCTTTCTACTTCACTTACTACACTACATTACTCAGGTTCGTAAGTCCACTCCTGGGTACATGTTCATCTCATAGTTCCTGTCCCATGTGTTCTTCATAGATGGAATGATCCATAACAGTGGGCAATGAGAGTTCATATCATCGCAGCTTCTTAGTGTGGCTCCCCACGATGGAGACTCATCCAAACTATGGCCAGCCTCAACGCGGAGTAGTCATGTGCACCAAGAAGTGGTGCTCTCTCGGTCATCGTGCTGCTTCAAAGCCAGCACCAGTGAGAGGTCACCTCCGCTCTGGTCGGGCATTAATGTGGCACTGATGCTCCGGGGTGATGCCGACCATTTCATGCGAGAAGCGCACGTCGGCAAGGTAGGGGGTTTGGGTCGGCCAGGGCGGTCAGACGCGGGCGTGGTGGTGGTATTGATTTTGAACTGTTTTAGGTGTAGTACTGATAGTTTGCAAAACTACTCAATTATTACACTTAGTTCCTAAGAAATTGTGGCAAAAAATGTTACTTGCAATGCATGCATGCGTGACCAATATAAATGACCAATAGAAAACTAGTACATGCACGCAATGATTTAATGGACATTGTAATCTCAACATGTGATGGGGAGCTCTAAATTTGAATTTGAAACTAATAAAACAAAAAATCAAAACAAATAAACTAGAAGAGAGGGAGTATATGGTAGGATGTGTCCCATACGAAATAAGTCCCCTGGTTTGTCACCATGAAGATGCGGTTAGAAAGGAGCATAGTGTCTTTGTACTCGTACGGCAAAAAATCGGCCGCAGACAGGATGGTCCACCTTTGACCGCCATGTAGAGGGTTCGTGAAACCAATCGCGATGTCGAACACCACGATGAGAGTGTAATTTTGGTTGGCGGACGACCTTATCGGGGCTTCTGGGATTGCTATCTTCTTCAATCTCACTGTGGTTCCATCGTACTAATTCAGGCGATGGCTTGTTGCATGGCTGATCCCAATGTTGGACAAAGGTTCTACGAGAATGGTGTCACCATTCTAAATGTTTTGCAAATTGATGTTGGTACCCTCCTGTACATATGCAAGCCAACCTCCACTGGTACCAAGCCTAACCTGTGAAACAGTGGGCAGCGGGGGAATTAGAAAATGGACACGGAAGTAGTCTTTAGAATGCATTTACTACGTGATCAAACTCATCACTTACATGCTAATCGAACAAAATTCAAGTGCGCCTCAACGTCGGCATCTCAAGGGGCGTCAACTTGCAACTATGGCCATGCTGCGTTGGAGAGACCCCCAAGGAAACATCCTCGTGCGTTGCACATAACATCAAGATGCATTTGTATGAGTAGTTTATCTTGTGAGAGAAAAGGATGGACGAGGGAAGGCCTTATTTGCAAATGTGGAGAGGGGTGTGGGTATGTTTTTCCAAAATTACCATAGTTTTCTTCCTATCCGTCAGATATAAATCGGACGGCCTATATTGCAGGATGGCAGGCACACCATCATCACCAACTCTATTTTTGTAAGAGTAGTAGAAGAGAGATAGATATAGATAGATAGATTATTAATATTATTATAAGAGTAGAGATAGAGATTAGGGAACTGGCGGGCAGTTCGTTGTATGTCACGTTCGCATCCATCCACTAGCCCAGAATTAAAGGACGCACGACATTTACAGTGACTGGGATTAGTTGTTTCCCGGGCGCATGGACCAAGCAGACTAGAGGACCTGGTCGCCCTTTTTCGAGCACGCCTTCGACAAATACATGCCTATCATGCGTGCATGCTAATCTTGCGTGACCAAACTGTGTGAAGAGAAGCGGTAGGCTGTCGAACTGCAACATGCATGTTGCAGCCATGTCATCCACATGCAATCTAAAGGCCAATGCATACTCCGCTGGACTATACTATACAACTATGAATTTTTTTGGCACGAACGTTCCTTGGAGCTCTTGCTGCAACTGGCGTACTCCACCGCCTGCTTCCCTTCTCCTTCCTCTTCCACAGCCCTCTCACGTCCACAGGAAGCAACCGGTCAACCCTTATATAGGAGTGCTAGCACAAAAAGATGCATGGATGACCACTAAAATTTCCTTTCTCTTATCTCTATGAAATAAATGTGGCGTGAAACTCAAAGCCCTTTAAGTCTGAGTATAATGGAAATCATCGTCCTCCTCCGGCTCCGCTTCGCCCACATCATCGGCTCATGTTCTGGCTCCACGTCATCGTTCTCCTCCTCCGGCTCCACGTGCTACTCCGCCTCCAACACCTCCTCATCCGGCTTCGGCTAGTCCAGACTCCGGAGGCAGGGCGGCTGCGATCTGGGCTTCACGTCGCCTCCAGATTAAAGTGCCGCTCTGGCGGGAGTATGTCGTATGTCGTTACCTTCAGTCAGGCCGTGGCTATCGGGCGACGGCGGCCAAAGAAGAGGCGGCTGGAGGGGAATGAATGCAGCTATTGTATGGGTTTTCCTTGTGGCTTAAATAAATGTGCACCATCACGTGTACCCGCGGGTGCACAAATTGTAACATACGGGTCTTCTTAGGGGGCATCACGTAACTGGTATGTGTGTGAGATTCTGAGAGATAGAGTGTGTGTGTGTGACTCTACTCTTAGGACATGTCCCCAACCTTTTGCATTGGGATATAAGTATAATGGTATTACACTTTAGCTAGTGATTTACGTGGCCATGTTAACGTGGCTGTGTAAACAAAATGTCACTTCCTGCTCGTGATTTGTGTTATATAATTATGAGAAGTTTGCTAACTAATAAAGTAAAGTGGAATTTGCCCATGTTATACAAGTAAATTAAGGTGATTGTTTATCATACGTGTAAGTTTGGGCAAAGGGTGGTAGGAATAAATGCTCTGCCTAGAGGATATGTGTGTGAGATGGAGTCTTAGTGTGTGTGTGTGTGTGTCTGTGTGCGTATGCATGCGCGCGCGCGTGTGTGTGTGTGTGTGTGTAGTGGAGTCTTCGATGGTGAAAGTAATTTAAGTGTGTGTGGCTTCATCGTAGAGAGGTGATGTGTATGGCAGAGGCCACCAACGAGGGGGTGCGAGAGAGAAGAGGCCCGTAGAGAGGGAAGAGAAGGCGTGTGCGCACGAGAGGAGTCGACATCAAGAGAATGTGTTTGTTCGAGAGACACCGAGGAAGACTACTATATATCGATGGTGCATGTAGGCGCGAATTAAACAAAGTGTGAGTGTGTGTTTTACCCATCCATGCGGAAGTTATATGCACACAAGAAGAGAACGATTCGATGTGGGGTTAGGGATGAGGGTAATTAACTATGTATGGAGACATAGGAGACCTTGAACGTCCATGTGCGAGAGGTATACATGTACACGTAGGATGTGTGTGTGTGCGCGCGCGTATGATCGAGATAAAAGACAGAAGACATAAGTCATAAGATCAACGACATGGGAGAGACGGATCAGTATGACAATATGCATGCATGTGAGAGTGGAGGGAAGAAGGCCCGATAATTGAGCATGTGTTTTTGTCTTTAAGAGATAGTGGCGTGGGCTGGAGCATGCATCTCTGGCGAGCAGAGGGAGCGAGAGACAACGATTGTGCAAAAGAGATCAACCTATGAATGCATGTATGGAGAGACAGATATAGTGTGCGTGATAGGAACCAAGAGTGCGTGCGAGAAAGAAATGTTGACGGAGAAACTACAGATAGATAAAGAGATAGATATGCTAGCTAGAGGGACATCAGCTAGTTTGTGTGTAGAGATGACCGTCGAGTGGTTCAGAGGGTGAAGTTATGTTTGTGTGAGGGAAAGATAAAAAGAGGGCGCATGACTGCATGTAGAGAGAAACATATATAGTGTGCATGATAGGAAGCAAGAGTGAGGGCGAGAAAGAAGGTTGATGGAGAAACAGATAAATAGAAAGATAAAGATGCTAGCTAGTGTGTGTGTGTGTTAGAGATAAGAGTCGAGTGGATTAGAAGGCTGGGTTATTTGTGTGGGTGTGAGAGAGATAGAGAGAGGGTGCATGTGAGTCACATAAAAACTAATATCAGAGAGAAATGAGATCCTGAGAGACGGAGTTTTGTGTTTGCGAGAGAGAAAGATATTTCACAACAAGAGTGATAGATAGAGAGACACATCAGGGAACGCGAGATGTCTCTAGGGAGAGAGAGTGTGTGTGAGCGACATACAAGAGAATGGTGGAGAGATATGAGACCCTGGGAGACAGAGTTTGTGTTTGTGTGTGAGAAACAAATATTTAAGAGGAAGAGTTATAGCTTCTCATACCTAAGAAGCGCAAGACATCTCTGTGTGAGAGGGGGTGTGCGAGTGGCACACAGGGGAATAGTAGAGAGAAATGAGACCCCGGGAGACGAAGTTTGTGTTCGTGTGAGAGAAAAATAGTTCACAGGGAGAATCATAGTTAGAGGCACATAGCAGGGAGCAAGATATACTTAGAGAGAGATAGGGTGAAGGTCGAGGGAGAGAGTACCGTGAGTGTGTTACGAAGATAAAAGAACATTGTCGACATACAAGTAGCATGAGAGATACCCCAAGAGACGATGAAGGCATATAGGTCTCGAGAGATATATAAGCATGAGTTATAGCTATATGAGATGAATATATGGATTAAAGGGGATTCAAATATTTAAACTAGAGATCACGACATCAATAATATCATAACGAAAATTAGTCTATCAAACAGGCATATTCATTTTAATTTGGGGACACATGTAATGTTATACAGTTTATCAATATTAGTGATCCATAGATTCTTTAATTAGAAACAATGCATGGCTTATATGCAATTAATGTCTAAACGGGATTACACTATATGTTGCGCGTGTGAAACACATTATACATGTTTGAGAAGTAAAAAACCCCACATGAAACACACATTAATTGGAGATAGTTAGCGAGGAATGCATACATTGGATTTCAACATAAAGTGGTTTCAAATATTTGAAAATCCAAATTAAGATGGATCCAGCCTTATGAATCTGAGATCATGCCATTTGTAAACCATATTTATGTATAAACGGTGTTGTGCTTTTGAAAGTATGTATAAAAAATGATGTATATAGATTTGTATTCGAATACAAAATGGATCCTGCCCGAAAAAATACAAACTGGATTCAAATTGAGTTGGCATGGTAAAGGTGCACTCTTTCTGTGCAAAAATTTGAATGAAGCGGGGAAAGTCGCAACAACCGCCCAAAACTAAAATCTGCGAGACGGAAATAACTGCCTATCCCTGACACGCAAAGCCTATCGGCTCGATTTCTATATGTTTCGATAGGGGTAGGCTTGTAATTTCACTCAAACATGACATGACCGCCTCCGCCTCTCCCTCCCCGGATTCATAGATGGTGGGCGCCAAAACACAGCTTCTCCTCGGCTGAAATCACCTCTGACCTCCCTCCCCGATTCATACACGGTGGGCACCAAAACAAACTCTCATCGGCTGAAATCTCCGTCGGCAAATATTCGGTGTATGCGAGATTACCGTCCTATCCCCAACCGACAAATATTGTTGTGATGTAGGAAATTCTAAATGAGGGGTAAGTTTGTAAATTTCCTTGCATTTGAGATAAGCGCGCCCTAAAGACATGGCCCCGCTTCCTCTCTCCCACCATTTACCCATTCATACTCCGTGGGGGCCAAAACACCCTCTCCGCCCCAGCCTCCTCTATCCGCTGATAACCCAAAAGTATAGGGGATCGCAACAGTTTTCCAGGGTAGAGTATTCAACCCATATTTATAGATTTGACACAAGGGGAGCCAAAGAGTATTTGTAAGTATTAGCAGCCGAGTTGTCAATTCAACCACACCTGGAGATTAATTATCCGCAACAAAGTAATTAGTAGTAAAGTAGTATGATAGTTTTGATAATAGTAGCAACAACAATAGTAACGGTAACAGTGATAGTAGTAGTTTTGTGACAAGTGTAGCAGTAACGATAGAAGTAGCAACTTAGCAAGAACAACATAAGATAAATTCGTAGGCATTGGATCAATGATTTGTTGGATGATATTCATCATGTGACAGTCATAATCTAGGGCGATACGGCACTAGCTCCAGTTCATAAATATAATGTAGGCATGTATTCCGTAAATAGTCATACGTGCTTATGGAAAGAACTTGCATGACATCTTTTGTGCTACCCTCCCGTGGCAGCGGGGTCCTATTGGAAACAAAGGGATATTAAGGCCTCCTTTTAATAGAGAACCTAAACAAAGCATTAACACACAGTGAATACATGAACTCAAACTACGTTCATCACCGGGAATGGTCCCGACCATTGTCACTCCGTGGTTGCCGGATCATAACATGTAGTAGGTGACTATAACTTGCAAGTTCGGATCTAGGACCTAGATATAATGGTGATAACATAAAAGGTTCAAATCTGGAATCATGGCACCCGGGCCCAGTGACAAGCATTAAGCATGGCAAAGCCATAGCAACCTCAATCTCAGAACATAGTGGATACTAGGGATCAATCCCTAAAAAAACTAACTAGATTACATAATGAATCTCATCCAACTCCTCACCAACCAGCGAGCCTACAAAGGAATTACTCACTCCCGGTGGGTTGGTGATGACAAAGATCGAAGATCCCCCTCTCTGGAGCCCCAAACGGACTCCAGATATGGCCTCCTTATGAAGAACATGAGGTGACGATGGATCCATCTCATGGAATGCGACAAAAAAATTTCCCTCTTTTTTTTTGGAAATATATGATTTGATAGCATCGGTTTCAGAGTATGCGGGGCCACCAGGTGGGGACAACCCACCTGGGCGCGCCTGGAGGGGGGCACGCGCTGGTGGGTTGTGCCCACCCAGGTGCCCCCCTACGGTGGTTCTTGGCTCTAGAAATTCCCTTTATTGATATAAAAAATCCTCACAAAGTTTCTTTCCATTCCGAGAACTTTTATTTCTACACAAAAACAACACCATGGTAGTTCTGCTGAAAACAACGCCAGTCCAGGGTTAGCATCATTCAAATCATGCAAATTAGAGTCCAAAACAAGAGGAAAAGCATTAGGAAAAGTAGATAAGTTGGAGAGGTGTCAACTCCCCCAAGCTTAAACCTTTGCTTGTCCTCAAGCAATTTAGTTGATAAACTGAAAGTGAAAAAGAACAAATTTTATGAACTCTTTTGCTCTTGTTTGCATAAATAAGCTTAAACAGCACCCAGGTTTTCAGCCAATAATATAACTAACCATGCAGACAATAACTCTTAAAAATTATATTAACTCATATCAATGACATAATCAGCTAGTGAGCAATAATAAGATATCTCAAATAGCAACACGTTATCAAAACAACCATGATATAATATGACAATAGTGGTATCTCGCTAGCCCTTTCTGATACCGCAAAACATAAATGCAAAGCACCTCCAAAGTCCAAGTAGCGACTAAACATTGTAATTCATGGTAGAAAAGATTCAGTCATGATGCACCTAACATTAGCTACACACAATGCATCAGCATGACAAGAGTGCTCTCAGGTTCTGGCGCTTATTTTAGAAGGTGATGACACAACATAAAAGTAAATAGATAGTCCCTTCGCAGAGGGAAGCAGTGATTTGCAGCGGCGCGAGAGCTCAAGTTTTTAAAACAGAGGTAAATGAAATTTTGAGAAATGCATCCTTCTTGTTTACTTCACGACCATTAGTTATCAATATCCTCCATGCTAAACATGCTAGTGGTAGTTCCCAAGCGATAAAGTAAAGGTTATGACTCCATAGGAGTCTTTGTTTGATTATTTGAAAGATCAATTTTTTGCAGTTTGGGACTAGGAGTCCCTATTACTACCCTTTTCTCGTGCAATGGCGAGTGAATAAACACTCAACCTGAGAATAACCCGCGTAGCATGGAAGATACCGACTACCTCCTGTCGTTCCATGAACGACCCAAGCACACAAAAAGGATGTTTATTTGAAGTTTTTTAGAGATGGCACATGCAAATTTACTTAGGACGACAGGGTAATACCGCAAATAGGTAGGTATGGAGGACTCATCTAGAATAACATGGGTTTAAGGTTTTTGATGCACAAGCAGAATTCCCACTTAGTACAGGTGAAGGCTAGCAATTAGATTGAGAAGTGGCCAGCTAGAGAGCAACAATGGTCATGAACATGCATTATGCATAAGTAGCATTGGACACTAGCATGAGTATGATATGAACACCATGAACATAAATATCATAGAGGCTATGTTGGTTTTGATTCAAATACATGCATGAACGTGTGCCAAGTCAATCCACTCGAACATTCATAGGAGGATACCATATCATCATACTTCATCACAATCACCTTAACGCAATGTTGACATCCAAGATAAATCATTATCCACTCCTAGCTACTTATGCATGGCATGAGAAACTATAATCTCTAATTTCATTGTAAAAATGTTTAATCATAACGAGCTGAATCATGGATACTAGGTTAAAAATATTTATAAAAACAGAACAAGTCGAGTTCATACCCGTTTCTCTCTGCCATGGCCAGTTCATCAAATATCGGCATTATTGCCTTTCACTTGCATGGCCGAATGATATGAAAATAATAATAGTGCAAGAGTGTCGTGGACTAAGCTGGAATCTGCAAACATTTTATTCAATAGGAGAAGACAAGGTAAAATGGGCTATTTGTTAGATCAACAATAATGCAAATGAGAGCCACTCAACATTTTCATCCTGGTCTACTCCTCGGTATGACTCAATAAAAATAAAAGAAATTTAGAGAAACACATTGAAATATTTGTGGAGTTTCTGGTTTTCTTGAACAAGCAAATAAAAAAGAAAAGAAAAAACGAGAAAAACTATTTGCACGGGAAAGCTCCCAACAAGCAAAAGAAGAACAAGGAAATCTTTTGGGGTTTTCTTTTTAGTGCTAAAGCTAACTACTCTAGAAAGAAAAATCAAAAAGAAGCAGTAAATATTTTTGGATTTTCTCAAAGTTTCTCAAACTCACAAGAAATAAGCGAGAAAATAAATTTAACATGGATAGTACAATGGAAAGGTGTGAACACCGACAATTGGGATGAAATATGTGAACATGAATGTAATGTCGGTGGAAATATGTACTTCCCCGGGCTTAGGTTTTTGGCCTAAGTTGGTAATCAGTCAGTAGTCGAAGAAACCATGAGGTCCCATGTCAAACTGTTGAGGAGCAGGCACCTGTGGATACCATTGTTGAGGCTCGTCCACTGTTGCAGCCTGGTTGTTCCGGTAGGTGATGATATCCGCAGGCATAATCCTGTATCCACCCCTGTCAATAGGATCAAACAAAGCAGGTGCAGGCAATGAAATAATATCACGAGTTCTCACACTGAATCCACAGCAATAAACTGGTGGTATTCCATAGCAGTGCGATCTAGGTAAACCTTGGGCAAAGGATAATCATGCAGACGTATCTGAACATTAAAGCAGGCAGCCAAGCGAGTAGCGTAAATACCACCATGAATCTTACCCTTGGATTTATTAATGTGAAGGCGACGTGCCACAATAGCTCTGAAGCTATAAGTGTTGTCGCCTTCAAGTGCACGACGTAAAACAACAAGTTCTGGGGCACTGAGTGCACGCACCTTCTCTCTAGCAAGCAAGCATTTTGCAATGAAAAGAGCAAAATAATGAACAACAGGAAAATGTAAGCCAACTGCGGTGAGACTCGACACCCCTCTCTCATCACCCACAGTTAGAGTATGATAAAAGCCTTCAAACTCTGTAGGCCCAGGCTCTACCAAACCACCATCAGAACGACGCAAGCATATTTCACAAAATTCAGTAAGTGGTATCTGATGGGGTTCATCATATAAACTAAACTGCACCTCAGGGGGGTTATTCCTAGGAAGGAAAGTAAAACTTTGCACAAAGGAGTTTGTGAGGAGATGATACAGTTCACATTCAGCTGCGATGAAGTCGGTGAGGCCGGCATTAGCAGCATATTGTGCAAACTCTTGAAGGATTCCGGCCCCTTCGATGAACGGGGTATGCGGCCATTCGCACGGCCATACTTCCGCTATTCTCCAGGTATGGAGATCACTGTCAGATGACTCCCCAATAACTCCCTTGGAGTTCTTCTTGGAATCAAACTTTCTAAAGATACTCATGTTTTTCCTATGAACAAAATTTCTAAAAAAATAGTCCACAAAAATTTCTCAACAAAACTTTACAAGATTGGTAGCAACTACTCATAGGGATGCATAGAGGCCATAGAAAGCATTCAAACTACTTAAAACTCTAAGAATTCAACATGCAGGCTCATCTACAACAACACCAAGAGTAGCTAATTATTCAAAATATAAACCACCAAAGAAAAAACTAATTGGACAAATGGAGGATTCACATACCAAGCAACAATCCCCCGAAACAATTTCGAAAATGGAGCTTCGAGCAAAGAGATTGAAATCCGCGGATTTGAGAGCAAGAACACGAGAGAGAGAGAGAGAGAGAGAGAGAGAGAGAGCAATGGTGATTTTATTCTGGAGGTAGGTGGTGATGTGGGATGAAAAGATAAGTGAGGGGGCCCACGTGGGGACCACAACCCACCAGGGCGCGCCTGAGGGTCCTAGCGTGCCCAGGTGGGTTGTGCCCACCTGGTGCACCTCCCTCTGATATTATTTGCACCAAAAATTCTTAAATATTCAGAAAAAATCATATTAAATTTTCAGACCATTCTGAGAACTTTTATTCTTGGGTCATTTTTTATTGCACAGGAAATTCAGAAAACAGGCAAAACTTGGCATTTTATTTTATTTAACTATTAAAAACAGAAAACAAAAGGTAGGGACACTAGGTAGTGCTTACTAAATTCATCAACTTCATACCTCTCAAAAATGATCCATTAATAAGGTTGATCAAGTCTTATTAACAACCATTTTCGATTAGCATGAAACCGAAGAACTTTCGTAAAGCAATAAGTTACCTCAATGGGGATATGAATGTCCCCAACAATAAGCATTTTATATTTCTTTTTGGCATTAGGTAGAGGCAGTTGAAAACTTCCTATAGTGATTGTTGGAGATTTTTCAATAACATTAATACCATTCACTTGGAATTGTTTCTTCGGAAAGTGCACCTTATGCTCATTACCATTGATATGAAAAGTGACCTTGCTTTTAGTGCAATCAATAACAGCCCCTACAGTATTCAAGAAGGGTCTACCAAGGATAATCGACATGTTGTCATCCTCGGGCATCTCAAGTATAACAAAGTCAGTCAAAATAGTAACATTAGCAACAACAACGGGCACATCCTCACAAATACCGATAGGTATGGCAGTTGATTTGTCAGCCATTTGCAAAGATATTTCAGTACGTGTGAGTTTACTCAAATCAAGTCTTTTATATAAAGAGAAAGGCATAACACTAACACCAGCTCCTAAATCACATAAAGCAGTTTTAACGTATTTATTTTGATGGAGCAAGGTATAGTTGGTATTCCCGGATCTCCAAGTTTCTTAGGTACTCCATCTTTAAAAGTATAATTAGGAAGCATAGTGGAGATTTCAGCTTTTGATAATTTTCTCTTCTTGGTGATGATTTCTTTTATATACTTTGCATAAGGAGGCATTTTAAGGATATCCGTCAAGCAAGTGCGCAGAAAGAATGGCCTCAGCATTTTAGCAAAGCGTTAAAATTCTCCATCATCTTTCTTTTTAGTTGGCTCAATTGGAAAGGACATAGGTATTTCAACCCATGGTTCTCTTTCTTTACTTGTTTTCTAGCAACAAAATCTCTTTTAAAATATCTTTTATTCTTAGGTTGTGGGTTATGAAGATCAACTGTTGGTTCTATCTCAACATCATTGGCTGTTTCTTTATTATTTGTTTGAGTGGCTTCATGAACCTCATCATTATGTTTTTCATTATCAGAAGGTGAGTGTTCACTACCAGGTTGAGTTTCAGCATCAAAGATAGAAACTTCATTATCATTATCATGAGGTTTTTCTACTTCAAGTTCACTAGAAGCATGCAAAGTCCTATCATTTTTATTGTTCTTTTTCTTTTTCGAATGACTACATGCATCAGTGTTAGGTCTTTGAGAGTCTTCTTCAATTCTTTTTGGGTGTCCTTCAGGATAAAGTGGTTCCTGAGTCATTTTACCTCCTCTAGTTGCTACTCTAACAGCAAAGTCACTTATATTATTACTCATTTCATCTAGCAACTCTCTTTGAGATTTAGCAACTTGTTGTAATTGAGTTTGAACCATAGAAGCATGCTTTCCCACACCTCTAACATCATTTGAGATTCTAAATAACAAGTCACTCAAGCGAGCAATTATATCAGAATTGTATTTTAATTGTTTCATAACATTAGCATTGAAGTGATCTTGCTTTCTAATATAATTCTCAAACTCATAAAGACATTGACTAGGGTGCATATTGCGAGGATTATCATTATCATTGAATTTCTTTAAAGAATTTACCTCTACCACCTTAGGCAGTGGTGGTGTATCAAGCCCATGTATTTCTTCAATATGGGGTAAATTTTTGACATCCTCAGCTTTAAAACCTTTTTCCTTCATACATTTCTTTGCCTCTTGCATATCTTTAGGATTGAGTTAAAAAAAACCTCTTCTTCGGAGTGGGTTTAGCCGGTGGTTCAGGAAGAGTCCAATCATCATAATTTTTCTATATGTTATTCAGTAATTCTTTAGCTTGCCCAATAGTTCGTTCCCTGAAAACACAACCAGCACAACTATCTAGGAAATCCCTAGAAGATCGGTTAGTCCATTATAGAAGATATCAAGTATTTCGTTTTTCTTAAGAGGTTGATCAGGCAAAGCATTAAGCAATTGGAGAAGCCTCCCCCATGCTTGTGGGAGACTCTCTTCTTCAATTTGCACAAAGTTAAATATTTCCTGCAAGGCAACTTGTTTCTTATAAGTAGGGAAATATTTTTCAGAGAAGTAATAAATCATATCCTGGGAACTACGCACACAAGCAGGAGCAAGAGTATTGTACCAAGCTTTAGCATCACCCTTTAATGAGAACATGAATAATTTGAGAATTTAATAATAGCGAGTTTTCTTATCATGAGCAAAAAGGGTGGCCATATCATTCAACTTAGTAAGATGTGCCACGACAGTTTGAGTTTCATAACCATGAAAGGATCAGATTCAACCAAAGTGATTAACTCTGGGTCGACAGTGAATTCATAATCCTTATCATCAATGAATATAGGTGAAGTAGTAAACTTAGGATCACATTTCATTCTAGCATTCAAAGATTTTTCTTTATACTTCTAGATCATCTCTATCCTTACAAGCAAGAATATCTCTAGTTGCCTCTTCACCCATAACATAACCTTCTGGTACCTTTGGCAATTCATATCTAGGAGGGCTAGTTCTAGTAGGTGTTTCAAGATTTTCAGTTTCAAGCTCATCATCAGTCTCAACAATATCATGCTGTCTTTCTCTAGCAATTTGTTCATGTAGCGACCCGACCCAAATGGATTGAAGTCTCTGTGCTTAAGTGCCATCCCTGGATCGATATGCTGACACACACAATACTCGAGGAATTATAATAGAATTCAATCACACACTTTATTAAATCGAGGTCCTCAAAAGAGTATTTATTACAATAATATGGCCAAAGGCCATCTAAATAAAAATAATTGCGGAAGCATAGAAGGTAAATGAGTCCATCAACTCCACGGCAAACTGAGTGCAGAACAACGACCTATCGCACCTTTAATCCTCGTCAGAAAAGTCTGCAACATGAGACGTTGCAGCCGTGTAGGTCAGCACATGGAATATACTGGCAATTTCACACCATAGAATAATAATAATGAAAAAGATTATCTCTATATGCAAATTTAGCAGGTGGAGGCTCTAAGTTTTAAACTTTTGCATAAAGCTAATTTTTTCCTACAACAAAGGAATAAATTTTTATTTAGTACTAAATTAAAATGCCATTATCGAGAAGGTTCCTCCAACTCAATCCCAAAATTCCCAAATTATTAGTAACCCAATAATTTCATTAAATAGAGTGATGAGATCAACCAATAATTCACTTCTAGACACTCAAGTTTGCCCATAATTGGGGACACAGCTAATCATGATTAGTTTCTACACTTGTCGGTGTACTAGAGTAGGGGTACCCTAGTATCCCGAACTTGTGCACGGGCAGTTGCAGCACCCCGCGGCAAGACCTGCCGGACGATCGCCAAGGTCCTCCGTGGTTCCCTTGGAGCCATTCAAGAACAAAGTATTCAAGCCAAGGAGACAAGGCCCCGGCAAGAGGAGCTTGCCGGGAAGGCCAACCAAGGCATCCCAAGGAACTTGCCGCGACACGCCACGCGTCCCGGCAAGGCAACAAGGCCCTGGCAAGAGGAGCTTGCCGGGAAGACCAACCAAGGCATCTCGAGGCCTGGTGAGCGACAAGCTTCCGGACCCGACAAGACAATGGCCGCGGCAAGGCGCTTGCCGCGGCAGGCGGCCACTCTGTACCCACGCTCCAGCACATCCACCAACGTGTCGCTCTGGGGGCCTTTCCAGGCACGCGTGGCAGGAGGCTGTGCAGCCAGCGGTGCGCGGTGGCATGCAAAGCGGACAAGACTACCATCATGGCGAGCGGCGGTGTCCCTGACAGTACCTTTCTGCACTGTTTGGGCGACACAGACGGGCATTTAATGCCCTTGTCCCCTGCTGTCAGGGTTAGGTAGGATACACTGTGCAAGTAGGTGTACCAACCGCAACCCTTTTTACATTTTTACCCTTGTCTACGTTGCCACCTGTCGGTGACCCCTTTAGCGTATAAAAGGAGGCCCATGCGCAACGTAGAAGGGGTTCGGCTCATTCGGAAGCCAGAAAAACACTTAGCTCTCTCGAGCAAGAACACAAGACAATCAAACAAGCAGCAGTAGGAGTATTATCTCTCCGGAGAGCTCCGAAGCTGGGTAAACTGCTCGTGTGCTTCGCCTCGATCCGCTCTTCGTGCGATCTCCGCCCCCCCCCCCGCCGAACCGAAAGGGGCCACGGTCCGCCGGCCCCATAGGTGTTCGTGGATCAGTTTCCCCAACATCTTTGGATACACTGTGCAAGTAGGTGTACCAACTGCAACCCTTTTTACATTTTTACCCTTGTCTACGTTGCCACCTATCGGTGATCCCTTTAGCGTATAAAAGGAGGCCCATGCGCAACGTAGAAGGGGTTCGGCTCATTCTAAAGCCAGAAAAACACTTATCTCTCTCTCGAGCAAGAATACAATCAGACAAGCAGCAGTAGGAGTATTATCTCTCCGGAGAGCTCCAAAGCTGGGTAAACTGCTCGTGTGCTTCGCCTCGATCCGCTCTTCGTGCGATCTCCGCCCCCCGCCGAACCGAAAGGGGACACGGTCCGCCGGCC
The DNA here is from genome assembly GCF_018294505.1 of Triticum aestivum. Taxonomy (NCBI): domain Eukaryota; kingdom Viridiplantae; phylum Streptophyta; class Magnoliopsida; order Poales; family Poaceae; genus Triticum; species Triticum aestivum. The sequence goes on from NC_057804.1 coordinate 501,061,508, forward strand.
CCATAGGTGTTCGTGGATCAGCTTCCCCGACATCTTTGGCGCGCCAGGTAGGGGGGCGTCGAGATTGTGTGAACCTGATCCGGTGTGCACACGAGCTAGATCTCCATTTTCTTTATCAACATGCCACCGAAGAAGAAGACTTCGGTGGCAGCTGCTCCATCCACGTCACTTCCGCCACCACTGGAGCAAACGGGTGGTGGAGTGGACGCCGGCGGAAGAACGGACGTCGACGAGGAAACTCACGATGCCGCCAGGTCCAAGGACAAGGCTGCACAAACCTCGGCGACCGTACATGTTCCGCGCCCATCTCAAGAGGCGCAAGACCGACAGCGTCATGGTATTCGCAGTACCATACGTTCGTTGGGGCAAGATCGAGCTGGTGGATCCTGGGGTGCTCAAGACCAGCATGCATGCCAACATGCTGGCACGAGCGAGGCACGGTCGCCTGGACGGGATACTGCTCCTTCTAACATAGTTAGAAGTCCGAGCATATCCCGCTCCTCGCACCGTTCGCCACTGCCACCCACCACTCCAGCAGAAGCTTTGGCGCAAGCTCAACTGCTCCTGGATTACCCTCCAATGGAAGACAAGATCGACCAATGGAGGGCCACCATTCAGAGTCTCATCAGCTTTGCCAACGGCGACACTCCGCGGCAGCCAAGTGCATCGCGGCCGCGGCAGGACTGCCAGGCACGAGCCGGTGGCGACGAAACCGGTGGGGGTGCAACCACCATGCACTCTCCACCCCGAAGGCCAAGATCGCCGACTTGTCGGATCCACCTCGACAGCGACTCCACTGCATCATCGGATCCACGAGCTCATCGCGATCAGCGCCAAGTTCTTCATGAACGACAGCAAGAAGACGCTCGTACTCGCATCGAGCGCCGAAGAGAAGCGCGACGTCAATCCGACAAGCGCGCTGGGCCCTCTGTTGACATGCATGCGCCAGGGGAACCAGGCGACTTGCCGTACGCGGTAGGTTGCCCTGCGTTCACTCGTGAGCTGCGGCAAGTCAAATGGCCCAGCACGAAGAACTTCAAGCCAGATGTACCAGAGAAGTACGACGGCAAGACGCATCCGTCGGAGTTCCTCAGCATTTACACCATCACGGTGCATGCTGCCGGAGGACGGGACGACAAGATCCTTGCCAACTACTTCCCGCTGGTGCTCAAGCCCAATGTCAGATCCTGGCTCATGCACTTCCCGGACAACTCCATATCCTCCTGGGCTGATCTGTGCCATCAGTTTGTCGGTGCCTTTATAGGCGGCCACAAGCCTCATGGCCAAGAGAGCGATCTTCATCTGCTCGCCCAGAAGGAAGGAGAGCCCCTGCGCAAGTTCATTCAAAGATTCAGCCGCGTACAGCACAACATCCCAGACGTCCACCCTGCCGCGGTAATCAGCGTGTTCCATCAGAACATGCGGAACCGCAGGATGTGGGAGGAGATGGTGATGTGCAACATCAGAGATGTCAGTGAGCTATATGCCCTGGCCGACAAGTGTGCACGTGCTGAGGAAGGGAGGAAACTCCCCGGAGAGAACACAGGAGCAGAGGGATCTGATAGTGAGGACACTGCCCCGGCAAGGAAGAACCGGCGACGGAACAACAGGAAGAAAAAAGGCAAAGATGTGCTAGTTGTTGAGTAGTCCGGCAAGGAAGCCGAAGCTGGTAGCTCCGGCAAGGAGGTTGCCGCAGATGTGGCAGTCGCCGACAAGCAGGACGGCACCAACAAGCAATACTGCAAGATCCACCGCACCAAGGGCCACGACCTCCAGAGCTGCAAGAAGGTCGAGCAGCTTGTCGAACAGCAAAAAGCTGAGTACGAGCGGCGCGACAAGGAGAAAGCCCAGGAAGGTGCTGGAGGAGCCAGCAAGAAACGTCCCGGCCGAGGAGGACGCCGCGGCAAGGCCAAGCAGCGGCAAGGAGACAGGCCTCCCCGCGGCCGCGACAAGGATGAAGATGACGACGACGATGAAGATATGGATGAAGATGAGACCGATGAGCAGGAGTTCCAGAAAGCCACAGAGGTCCTATGCGTTGACGGTGGTGCTTCTCTGCATACTTCACACCGCCAGCTCAAGCAGTGGGTGCGGGAAGTCAATGCAGCAGAACCACCCGTTGAGTCACGCAAGCCTCTAAAATGGTCCAGCACGCCTATCATCTTTGATATTGAGGACCACCCTGATTGCATAACTACGGTCGGGTGCTTGCCGATGTTGGTATCACCAACTATCCGCAACCTCAAGGTCACTAAGATGCTAGTTGATGGCAGGGCCGGCTTGAACCTGATCTCCTCCGCGGTGCTCCAGAAACTCCAGATCCCTGATAGCGAGCTCGAAGAGACCGACACATTTCAAGGAATCAATCCGGGAAGAATAAAGCCGAAGGGAAAGATCACGTTGCCGGTAACATTTGGCAGCGAGCTGAACTTCAGGACTGAGAGGGTCACTTTTGACGTTGCTGACTTCCCATTGCCTTACAATGGGATACTCGGCCGTCCAGCACTCGCCAAGTTCATGGCAGCCACTCAGGCCCGATAAGTGTCATCTCTATCCCTGGCGACAAGAAGGATGCCCTTATCTGCGCCGACAAGATCTACCGGGAAGCAGCAGCCGCAACAGATCGCAACTCACTTGCCGCTGAAGCTCCCGGGGGGAAGAAGAAGACCAAGCCCGGCAAGAGTTCTGATGCCCACTCCGGCAAGCGCACCTCTTCGGAGTGCTGCACTACCGTCGAGGACGCACCATCGAGCTCCACCGGCAAGTGTAAGAAGGCAATGGCAGCTCCACCTGAGACCAAGAAGGTGTCCGCCAAGGAGGACGGCACTGGTGGTACCTTCACCATCAGTGCCACTCTTGACCCCAAATAGGAAAGCGCGCTCGTTGCTTTCCTGCGGGCGAACGTCGACGTGTTTGCATGGCAACCGTCCGACATCCCCGGTGTTCCCAGGAAAGTGATTGAGCACCACCTTGCCGTCTGTCCTCATGCGCGGCCCGTCAAGCAGAAAGTCAGGAAACAGGCAGTGGAGCGCCAAGAATTCATCGCAGAAGAAATCAAGAAGTTGGAAGCAGCAGGCCTTGTCAGAGGGGTGCTCCATCCTACGTGGTCGGCCAATCCTGTAGTCGTGCGTAAGGCAAATGGGAAATGGAGGCTTTGTATCGACTTTACCGATGTTAATAAAGCTTGTCCCAAAGACCCATTTCCTTTGTCGCGCATCGACCAGATTGTTGACTCCACGGCCGGATGTGATTTGCTTTCATTTCTTGATGCATACTCAGGATACCATCAGATCTTCATGGCAGAAGAGGATGAGGAGAAGACCGCATTCATTACCCCATGTGGCACATATTGTTTCGTACGGATGCCTTTCGGTTTGAAGAATGCTGGTTCAACATTTGCAAGGGTAGTCCATGACGCTTTTGAGCCACAAATGCACAGAAATGTGGAAGCATACATGGATGACATAGTGGTCAAGAGCAAGGACAAAGCAACTCTGATCCAAGATTTGGACGAAACCTTTGCAAGTCTGCGCAAGATCAACCTCAAGCTTAACCCCGAGAAGTGCGTGTTTGGAGTACCCTCCGGCAAACTTCTCGGGTTCTTTGTGTCTCAGCGGGGAATTGAAGCCAATCCCGACAAGATCAAGGCCATTGAGCAGATCGAAGCACCAAAGCGCGTCAAGGATGTACGAAGGCTTGCCGGTTGCGTGGCTCCTCTCAGCAGGTTTATCTCTAGGTCTGCTGAGCGCGCCCTGCCGTTTTTCAAAATATTGAAAAAGGCGGGTCCAATGAAATGGACTCCGGAGGCGGAGGCTGCGCTGCAGGACTTGAAGAGGTACCTGTCCTCCACTCCAACACTTGTCGCACCTAAGCCACAAGAGAAGTTGCTGCTGTATATAGCGGCAACCAATCAAGTGGTTAGTGCTGCGTTAGTAGCGGAGAGGGAAGCGGATGATGAGCCAGCAACCACGGCAGATGCATCCAGCGACAAGCAGGGGGCTTCGCCGACAAGCTCTGGTCCCGACAAGGATGGATCTGCGCAGGAGCATGATAAGATGCAGAAGAGAATGGTGCAGCGCCCAGTTTACTTTGTCAGTTCCCTTCTGCAGGGGGCTAGGTCAAGGTACTCTGGTGTGCAGAAATTGCTTTTCGGCCTCCTCATGGCCTCGAGAAAGCTGCGCCATTACTTCCAAGCACATGAGATCACAGTCGTCACTCGTTTTCCGCTGAAGAGGATACTGCAAAATCCAGAAGCGACAGGCAGGATTGTCGAGTGGGCACTGGAACTGTCAAGCTTTGGCCTCAAGTTTGAAAGTACTTCAACTATCCAAAGCAGAGCATTGGCAGAGTTCATAGCAGAGTGGACGCCAACACCAGATGAAGAAATTCCAGAAACGAGCATCCCCGTCAAGGAAGCGAGCAAAGAGTGGCTGATGTACTTTGATGGTGCCTTCTCGCTGCAAGGCGCCGGTGCGGGCGTGCTGCTTGTCGCACCCACCGGAGAGCACCTCAAGTACGTAGTCCAGATGCACTTTCCCAAGGAGCAAGCAACCAACAATACTGCAGAGTATGAAGGATTGCTTGCCGGTCTCAGGATCGCAGCAGACCTTGGGATCAAGAAGCTCATTGTCAGGGGTGACTCACAGCTTGTCGTCCGCCAAGTGAACAAGAACTATCAGAGTACATTGATGGAAGCATATGTTGATGAAGTGAGAAAGCTAGAAGAGCACTTTGACGGCCTGCAGATGGAACATGTTCCAAGAGCTCAGAACGACATTGCCGATGGACTGTCAAAGTGCGCCGCACTAAAGTTACTTGTGGAACCAGGGATCTTTGTGCTCAAGCTGACTCAACCGTCCGTAACGCCATCAACTGGACAGAGCAAGAAGAGGAAGTTGATTTCTGGTGACTACTTTCCGGCAGAGCTCCCCGAAGCCGCCGCCAAGAAGGTCCCCAAGATCAACACCAAGGATGCTGAGGAGCAGTCTGCTCCGACAAGCCTCAGGGTTTGTTCCGTTGAAGCAGACGCTCCCGACAAGCTTTGCTCCGGCAAGCTTGCCGGGGAACATCAAGCTCCGGCAGGGCCACAAGTTCTTGCCGTAGAAGCGGATGTTCCCGCAGCAGCAGATGTGCCTTTAGTCCTTGTTGTCGAGCCACAAGCTCCAGCATGGGCACAGCAGATTGTCCATTTCCTTCAGACAGGAGAACTTCCCGAAGAGCAAGAAGAAGCGGAGAAAGTAGCCCGGCAGTCAAGTATGTACCAGTTTGTCGACACACACTGTACAGAAGAAGACTCAACGGTGTGAAATTGAAGTGTATTTGCCGGGAAGACGGACAAAAGCTGTTGGCAGAGATACATGGAGGCATATGTGGTCACCACATTGGCGCAAGAGCACTTGCCGGCAAAGCTTTCCGGCAAGGTTTCTTTTGGCCGACAGCCCTCCAGGATGCAACTGCACAAGTAACCAAGTGTGAAGCATGCCAGTTCCACTCCAAGCAGATACACCAGCCAGCTCAAGCTCTCCAGACGATCCCTTTATCCTGGCCATTTTCGGTCTGGGGGCTCGACATCCTCGGCCCCTTTCCCCGAGCTGTCGGGGGCTTTGAGTACTTGTACGTTGCAATCGACAAGTTCACAAAGTGGCCGGAAGTGGAACCAGTGAGGAAGGTGACAGCACAGTCAGCAGTCAAGTTCTTCAGGTCGATTGTTTGCCGTTTCGGGATCCCTAACAGGATCATCACCGACAACGGCACGCAATTCACGAGCCGCACCTTCATGCAATACGTCCAAGATCTTGGCGCCAAGGTCTGCTTCGCTTCTGTTGCTCATCCAAGAAGCAACGGTCAAGCGGAGAGGGCAAATGCTGAAGTGCTGCGCGGACTCAAGACCAGAACTTTCGACAGGCTGCGCAAGTGCGGAAGAAACTGGATCGAGGAGCTACCGGTGGTTCTTTGGTCGATTAGGACGACGCCAAATCGAGCCACTGGCCAGACACCTTTCGCTCTAGTCTATGGAGCAGAGGCAGTTCTCCCCACGGAACTCGTATACGGGTCGCCTCGAGTGCTCGCTTATGATGAGCTTGAGCAAGAGCAGCTGCGACAAGATGACGCGCTGCTCCTTGAGGAAGACCGTCTTCAGGCTGCTGTACGAGCTGCTCGATACCAGCAAGCTTTGCGCCGCTACCATAGCCGCAAAGTTAATGCCAGAAGCTTCGAGGAAGGCGACCTTGTTCTTCGGCGCGTTCAGTCCGCCAAGAATTCCAACAAGTTGACGCCGAAGTGGGAAGGCCCTTACCGGGTGAAACGAGTCACTAGGCCTGGCGCTGTCCGCCTTGAGACCGAACATGGCACTCCGGTGAGCAACTCCTGGAACATTGAGCATCTTCGTAAGTTTTACCCGTAGGGCGCGGTTGCCGGAACCCGTTCCGGCAACCACCTTTTGTACAAGTCTTGCCGATGTTGCATGTAATCCTTTGTACAAAGCCGGGCGCAGATCCCGTGCATAAGTAAAGCTCATGTGCTCAGCACATCTTGTCAATTTCATGCTTTCTACCTTATATTTGCATGCATTATCTGACACTTTGTGCAGCGCAACCCCCGGTAAGCAATAACGAGCCGGAAGGCACCATATCTTTATTTTCTCTTCTTTCTTTTTCTAATAAAGGAAAGCAATGTTCCCTCGCACACAAGTTTGCCGGGGGGAAAGGAGAAGATTATGATGTGGACCAGGCATCGTTCAAGCAAGTTTCGCCTTGCCGGAAAGCAAACGACAGAAAAGCTAAGTTGCCAAAGTTTGAGCAATCAGTTTTAAAATTTTAAGTTATCTTCCTTGAACGACCGCACTTTGTATGGAAAACCTGTGCGCCAAGGAACCAAATCGTAGCTAGATGCGCCCTTACTTTGTTTCGAGTCCGCTCAACAACTTAAGTGAGCTACGACTATTTGCGACAAGGTTTCTTGTCGGAAGCGGCATCGCCAGCAGGCTGCTGATGTCCCGCACTCAGCGCTCGCGGCAAAGGTGCCTGCGCCGACAAGTTCCCTAAAAGCGTAGGGTAGACACATACAAAGTAGGGAATCAAGTAAAGGAAATAACATAGCGATCATTACCCAAAGTAGAGTTATATTACAAGATAACTTGTCACAGCTCTAATAGATTGATCTCATAATATGGCCAGCAGCGACAAGAAGAAAGAAAAGAAGGGTGGCCTAATCTACGCGATCGCCCTCAACCCTCTTGATCTCGCTCACCTTGTCCACAATGGGTTCGACAAGGGCCTTGAGCGCATCCCGATCAGCATCCGGCGGCAAGGATTTGAGGACGTTGGTGAAGTTGAGGCCTGGATTGCGGAAGGCCACCTTCATCAGCACCTTCTGGAGAGCCCCCGCGCAAATCCTGCACGACTCGTCGGCCAGCTGCTTTGGGATCCTCTCCCGGAGTCGCTGGAGGGCCGTCACCACGCCTTTGAAGAACAGGCTGAGCTTGGCGCTGGGTTGGAGATGCTCGTCGGAGGGATACCCAAAATCCTCCATCCCCAGCTGCGCCAACTCCCCGTCGATGGCAGTGGCAGCATCCACAAGACCTTCAGTCCAATGCTCCATTGTCTCCCTGAAGGCGTTGTGGGCGGCAGCAGCATTCGCCAGCAGCGCCTCGTCGGCCTTGATCTTCTCCGACAAGGTCACCTCTCGCTCCCTGGTGACGTCCAGCGTCTGAGTCAACGTGGCCAGCTTCAACTCCAGGTCTGCATTTGAATCCTTGGCGGCGCTGAGCTCCTTGCCCCTCTCAGCGAGAAGACCCTGCAGCTCACCATGAGCGGCAGCGTCCTTCTTGCGCTCGCGCTTAAGCACGGCAAGCTCCTCGCCGCTCGCCTTGAGATCTGCCTCCAGCTGCGCCACCTTCATCTCCAGCTCCTTCTTGGCGGCCTCAGCAGCTGCGGCAGCATCCTTTGCTTCTTTGAGCGCCCCGCCTATTGCTTGCTCGCGTGCGGCAAGCTACTCCTCGTGGCTGTCAAGATTGACCTTGCGCTGCGCCAAATCACCCTCCCGCGCAGATAGCCTTTCGGCGACAAGCCGTTGCTTCTCTTCAGCTTCAGCCTTCTCGAGGAGGAAGGCTTTCCGCTCCTCGAGAAGTTGCTCCCGCTCCTCCGCCAAGGACCGGAGAGTTTCCTGCCTGAGGCCCCGGAGCTCCTCCGCGCGCTTCTCAATGTCAACCCCCGCCTTCGCGAAAAGCGCCTCTCGGGATGCCAGTTTGGCTTGGCGGGCGCGGTAAAGAGACAGCAGCTTCCGCAGCAGCCGCTCCTCCTCAGACTCGTCGCTGCTGCTGTTTGGCGCGTCAACAAGAGCCAGCCCAGCGGAGGCGAGCACCTCTTCGTCAAAGGTTTATCCTTCGACCGGCGCCCTGGAGCTCGACGCCCAGGGGAGCTTGATGAAGATGCCATCGCCGGCCTTCAGGTAGGCGCTGGGCTACGGCTCTTCGGAGCCTGGCTCTGCAGCAGCGGCGGAGGGATCGGCGGTCGGTGCAGCGCCTGGCGCTCCTGCAGCCTCGGGGCCGTCAGTGCGATCGCCGGATTCCTTGCCCGCTTCTGCAGCGGCAGCCTTGGCGGCCTCTTCGCCGGTGGGGTCATCAGCACCGGCCTCTTCTTCAGTGGCGGCGGCGTCGTCATTGTTGCCGCACGCGTTCTCCTCGCCGGCGCCCTTGGTGTCCATTGGCTCCACAGCAGTTGGATCTGAGGAACGAAAAAGGGGAGAAAAGTCAAGCAAGAATCCAGAAAAGAAAATCAGAAGAAGAAGAACCCAAGGAAAGTTTTCAGGCAAGAAGATTACCTGTGCTAGGATCTACGGTTGCGATCTCAACTGCCGGAGAACTGTCCCTTGCCGGAGAGTTCTCCCTTGCCGGAGAACGCTCCCTTGCCGGGGACTCCTCCCTTGGCAGCATAGTCAAAGCAGATGGCACTTCGGGAGCAGCTTCCGCGCATTCCTGGTGGGGCTGTTCTGCTCCTAAAGAAATCAACAGTCAAGATATCAGTAGAGAAAAGAGCACCCATGCGCGCCTGACAGCAGGAAGTAAACTATAAACTTACGCTGGGGGCTGCGCTGGGGGCTGCTTTGGGGAGTAGTTGCCGGGTCCGTCAAGGTGGTCTCAGACACACCCCCTGCTGACACGGTGGGATCATCTTCGATGACAATCACCGGGGCCTTGGCTCTCTTTGCCGCTCTCTGGGCCAGGGTCCTGAAAAGGAATGGATTCAGATCGAAGCAAGTCAGATACAAGACGAAAGCAACAAGATAGCAAGAATTGAAGAACTACGAGGACAGCAAGGGGATCTTACTCTTCTTCTTCGTCGTCGGAGCTGAGCGCGGAGAGATCGAAGTCCGGCTCGCCTCCGGTACGGCGAGGCGGAGGAGTAGGCTCCCTAGCCCGCTTGGCAGGAGCAGCAGCGGTGGACCGGGAAGACCCCGCTCCAGTTGCCGCAGCGGCGTGAGGCGCTCCCGCGGCAACGGTGCTTGCCGCGGTAGAGCGTGTCGCGCGGCTCGGCGGCTGTTGACCCGTTTGCCGCCCCGCTGCGTCCGCGGCCTTGCGGAGACGCCTTCTTGGCGGGGCCGGGGGCTCCGCCTGCGGCAAGCTGTCTGAAGGTTCGGGCTCCTCCTCGCCGGGCTCGCTCGGCTCAGCTTTAGGGCCGGCAAGATCTTCCTCGCCGGCAAACTCCTCGCGCTCGGCAAGGCTTGCCGCCTCTGCTGCCTCCGCCTCCTCCACGGTGAACCCGAACTCGCCCGCGGCAGCTGCTGCCGCAGCCTCTTCCGTCCTAGTGGCGATGCGCTGCAGCTCCGCGTCGGTAGTGTCGCGGGTGAGGCTCTTCTGTTCATCAGCGCGGACCGGCACTTCTACCAAGTCATCGAAGAACGCCCGCACGACGTCATCCGCAGGTTCTTGCCAAGTTGGGGTGATTCCGTGTGAGTCGCACAACGGCATCATCGCGCGGATGCGGTCAAGGGAAGAATTGTTGCACAGCGGAATGACATTCCGCGGCAACATAAATGGGTGCTGAGGGTCGCGCTTGAACAGCTCCAGAAGCATCGCGTCCAATTCCAAGACCGTGAAGTTGAAATTGAGGCCCGGGCGCAGCCTCATGATATCTGCCGAGTTCTTGAACTCCCAGGCGGGTCTCCCCCTCTCCTGTAGGGGGGCGATGCGGCGGCGAAGGAAATTTGCGCCAGCGGCGCCTACAGTGAGCCCGGCAAGCCTGAGGCGAAGGATCCAGGTGTCGGCAATCTTCAGCCTGTCGTCCTCCGGGGCCACATTGCTCCAATCATTGCCGCGCACTATTGGGGCTTGGCGCAGGGTAATGAACGGCTGCGGGTTCTCCTTGATGATCCAGCACCACTCTGCTCTCCACTCCTCCCACTTGATACGGAGCTCACCCTCCAGATATGCTTCCTTCTTGCCAACTCTCGAGATCCAAGCAATCCCGCCGGCAAGAGGCTCTCCTCTCTCAACCCGAGGCATGAAGAAGTGGCGGAAAAGGGCCACGTTTGGGTGGACTCCGACAAAGTTTTCGCACAGATGCACGAAAACCGCCATGGTCAGAACGGCGTTGGGGGTGAAGTCAAGGAGGCGGAACCCGTAGGTGTTCATAATGTCGCAGAAGAAATCAGAAAAAGGCGGGCAGAGCCCGCAGTAGAAGAACAACGCGAAGAAGGGGTACCCGCTTGGAGCCAGTTCCGATGCTGCAGCCGGGAGTACCCTCGTGCGCGGATGCGCACGCGTCTCCGTCGACCAGAAGAGGTAGTAGTACTCCCTCAACTCCTGCGCACCGAGCTGAGGGGGGAAGAGGGCCCGCTCCTTCCGCAGCGCCGCGAGCCGCTGCGCCTCGGCCGACTTCACGCCCTTCCCCTTGTCGGCTTTTGGAGCCATGGCGGAGCTGGTGGGGGAGATCGGCGGCGTTGGTGATGCTGGTGGCAATGGGGGGCGGAGCGCTGCTCTCTTTTCTGCTTCGAGAAGAAGCGGGGAGCGGCGGAGATTTTTGGAGTTGGAGCAACAGACGGCGAGGTGGGCGAACTGCCCCTGTTTCCTCTGCTTATAAAGAGGGAGGGGGCGGACGTTTCGCCCTTCCGAATAAAGAAACCATCCACGATCTCTCCCACGATGCCGCATTCAACGCGTGCCGTTGGGGGAGGGTGCGGTGGATACGGAGCAGGATACGACGTGACCCAGGCCGCGTGTGCCCGTGCCCTGTTTTGGGCCTGGCCCAACAGCGCTCGGCACCGTGTGTGGCCCAGGCCCGGGGGCTCCTGTCGGTGTACTAGAGTAGGGGTACCCTAGTATCCCGAACTTGTGCACGGGCAGTTGCAGCACCCCGCGGCAAGACTTGCCGGATGATCGCCAAGGTCCTCCGTGGTTCCCTTGGAGCCATTCAAGAACAAAGTATTCAAGCCAAGGAGACAAGGCCCCGGCAAGAGCAGCTTGCCGGGAAGGCCAACCAAGGCATCCCAAGGAACTTGCCACGACACGCCACGCGTCCCGGCAAGGCAACAAGGCCCCGACAAGAGGAGATTGCTGGGAAGACCAACCAAGGCATCTCAAGGCCTGGTGAGCGACAAGCTTCCGGACCCGACAAGACAATGGCCGCGGCAAAGCACTTGCCGCGGCAGGCGGCCACTCTGTACCCACGCTCCAGCACATCCACCAACGTGTCGCTCTGGGGGCCTTTCCAGGCGCGCGTGGCGGGAGGCTGTGCAGCCAGCGGTGCGCGGTGGCATGCAAAGCTGACAAGACTGCCATCGTGGCGAGCGATGGCGTCCCTGACGGTACCTTTCTGCACTGTTTGGGCGACACAGACGGGCATTTAATGCCCTTGTCCCCTGCCATCAGGGTTAGGTAGGATACACTATGCAAGTAGGTGTACCAACCGCAACCCTTTTTACATTTTTACCCTTGTCTACGTTGCCACCTGTCGGTGACCCCTTTAGCGTATAAAAGGAGGCCCATGCGCAACGTAGAAGGGGTTCGGCTCATTCGAAAGCCAGAAAAACACTTAGCTCTCTCGAGCAAGAACACAAGACAATCAAACAAGCAGCAGTAGGAGTATTATCTCTCTGGAGAGCTCCAAAGCTGGGTAAACTGCTCGCGTGCTTCGCCTCGATCCGCTCTTCGTGCGATCTCCGCCCCCCCGCCGAACCGAAAGGGGCCACGGTCCGCCGGCCCCATAGGTGTTCGTGGATCAGTTTCCCCGACAACACTCTGCAGAGATTTGCGCACTTTTCCCCACAAGACTCGACCAACTCCAGGATCGGAACATCGAGACATAGTCTTTCTGAAGTATTTCCTCCTAACCCTGGGTAGACCGGTACACCTACTTTCTCCTACATCAGCTAGTCTTCCACGGAAAGAGGTCACACAACTTACTCAACTATGCTAGAGCCCATAATGGCTTGTGGATGCACATGGAAGTTTCTAGGCATGAAATATCTTATGATCCCTTTGAGCTTGGGTGGCAGACCTAGGGTAATCACATGGGTACTCCGGGATTCCCCTTGGGCAAGCACTGGTTACTCCAGGTGCCTAGAACAATCCACCCAGATGTGTATTAAAGTTGTCACCTTATGTTGTCCCAAAATTATTATCTCTCGCAACTTGCATGGATCACTCACACCAATCCCCATCTACGAGCATGACTAAGCAATATATGACTTAACGAATATTCCCGGGGTGATCAAAGGTCATAGGTTCCTACCACATGAACTACATAGCATAACCACATGTTCCCAATTCCTACTCATGCAATCTTTGAGGGTGAAACTAATGCATAGTAAAAACTGGGTATTGAAAAGTATGATCAAAGTGTGAACTTGGCTTGCTGACGACCGTTGAACTCTAAAGATTCGTAGTAGCAAGCCTCACACTCCGGATGATCTAACGAAGCATGTAATGACACTCATAAGCAATCAAGCAAAAAGAATCAAAAAGAAAACGAATAAAAGACTTCAAAAAACTCCAAAACATCCAAATAAAGTTTCTGTACAGAACGTAATTTTTACAGCAACAAAAAAAAATGGTTTTGGTTTTAACAGAAAGTACACTTCACAAGCTTCGATTTGCAAAAAGAATCAACCAAAACGGAGTTACGGAACTCGATTTATGGCCTAAAGAAGTTTGAATCAGATCTATTTGAACTCAAAATTTAAAATTTTCAAAAATATTTTTTTTGGTTCTCTGGATAGAGGATATTTTTATGAAGCCGTAGGAAAAAGAATCAACTAAATCGGATCTATAGACTAAAAGATATACTAGAAACAAGAATTTGTATAGAATTTGAGATTGGAAAAGATACTGGAAAAAGAGAAAAAAATCAGCCAGATGCCAAGTGGCGCTCTCTGATTGGCTGGCTGGGTGCTCACCAGACTTGTCGCCGAAGACGAGGAAGAAGGCGGCTCCGGTGTGCTTCGGTGAAGGATGCGTGCGGGACTGTGTAGAGGATGTTGAGGTGAACCACTTGAACAAGTTGTGTTTGTAGATTTCTTCATGTACACACGGTGAGAGGTCGCCGGAATTCATGAACTCCGGCGAGCAATTGGGAGGGGGAAAACTCCAGAGGGAGAGGGATTCGGGCGATGGTTGAGAGGGGCTCCCAGGTGTGCTTTATATAGGGCAGGGGAGGTCCAGAGTTTGGTGGGGCGAGATGTGTTAATGGCTACAATTTCAAGCACTCATGATGGCCATTATGGTTGTCTTTGAGGCGCACCAGGGGATGGGAGGGGTCGAGGGAGGCGAGGGGATTCCGTTCAGAGCGGTTTTGGAGTAAAGGAGATGAAGGGGAGGGGGTGGGGCGCTAGGGTGGGGTGCTGCCCTACGTGCGTGCGTACGTACGTACTAGAGGTTGAAGACGACCGTGTCGTGAAGAAAGCTGGGCCTTCCTTAGGCCTTGGCTACCCACATTTTTTTACAGAATCAATAAAACACCGAAAACAAAATAATTATAAGTTTAAAATTTTTCAGAAAATTCACATAGTTATATGGTCTTATATATGACCTTGTGAACATTTATCTCGCCTAAAATGCAATTTAAAAAACAATTTTGTTGTACTAATAAAATTTGCATCAAAAAATAATTTGCAAATAAATTCCAATAAATATATTTAGATTTCAAATTCAATTTCCAATAGTTCTTTTCTGTTTTTGAAGAAGTCATTTTATCTTCTCTCTTTATTTTATTTTTGAAATAATGGAAATGAATTTTAGTGAAACCAAATTTGATCCAAATCCCAACTTTGAAATACTCAAAAATGGTTTTAGGGAAACTTCCAACTCTCTCTTTTGGTCCTTGAGTTGCTCAAAGTTTCTTCGATCAAAATTCAAATAAAACAAATGGGGGCAAAAATGCATAAATCATGGATGCATATGAATGATCTATTTATAAACATCCAAATTGAAAATTGGGATGTTACAAACATACCCCCCTTAATATGAATCTCGTCCTCGAGATTCGGGTTGGCTAGCAAAAAGGTGTGGGTGGTCCTGTCGAAGATCTTCTTCTCGTTCCCAGGTGGCTTCTTCCTCAGTATGATGACTCCATTGAACCTTGCAAAACTTGATGACCTTGCTGCGGGTAACTCTGTTAGCAAACTCGAGAATCTTGACCGGTTTCTCCTCATAAGTCAGGTCACTCTCCAACTGAATTGCTTTCAAGGGCACTGTATCTCTTAGAGGAATATTGACCATCTCCGCATGTCACTTCTTCAATTGGGAAACATGAAACACATAATTAACTCCTGACAAGGCTTCGGGTAATTCCAACTTATAGGCAACTTCACCCATGTGTTCCAAAACTCGGTATGGCCCCACAAATCGTGGTGCTAACTTTCCTTTGACTCCAAATCGTTGAACTCATCGAAGTGGCGACACAAGCAGATATGCTCTATCTCTGACTTCATAGGTTACTTCCTTGCGTTTAGCATCAACATAACTCTTCTGTCTAGATTGGGCTATTTTGAGTCTGTCATGGATCAATTTGACTTTCTCCTCTGAATCTCTAATTAAATCTGGTCCGAATAATTTACGGTCTCCAACTCCATCCCACATCAATGGTGTCCTGCACCTCCTTCCGTACAAAGCTTCGAAACGGGTCATCTTCAAACTAGCTTGATAGCTGTTGTTATATGAGAATTCTATGCAAGGTAGATTGTCATCCCAACTAGATCCATAATCTAGAGCACAAGCTCTCAACATGTCCTCTAGAATCTGATTGACTCTCTCGGTCTGCCCACCTGTCTATGGATGAAAGGTTGTACTGAACTCTAGCCTGGTACCCAAAGTTTCATGTAACTGATGCCAAAACTTTGAGGTAAATTGTGTTCCTCTATCTGATATGATGGTCCTCGGAACTCCATGCAGACATATGATCCTGATCATGTATATCTTGGCTAACTTAGCACTTGTATATGTTGTTTTCACAGGGATGAAGTGAGCTGCCTTGGTCAAGCGATCAACTACTACCCAAATAGAACCATAGCCAGATCGGGTCCTGGGTAATCATGTAATGAACTCCATGCCAAGCTTGTCCCACTTCCAATCTGGTATCAGCAAAGGCTGAAGTAATCCTGCTAGTTTCTGGTGCTCTGGCCTTAACCCTCTGACATACATCCATACTTGCGACATACTCCGGCAATATCCTTCTTCATACTTGTTCCACCAGAAACTTTCCTTCAAGTCCAAATACATCTTGGTGTTACCTGGGTGTATCGAGTAAGGCGAATCATGAGCCTCCTGAAGAATCAACTTCCTAATCTCTGGGTCATTTGGCACATAAATAGGCTGCTCAAACCATAAGGTTCCGTGTTCATCCTCACGAAATCCTTCTGCCTTTCCTTGGTTCATCCTTCCCTTTATCTCCGCAATACCTTTGTCTAACTTCTGGTCTTCTCAAATCTTTCCCAACAAAGTGGGTTGAATTTCCATTGTAGCAACAAAACCTCGTGGTACTATCTCTAATGGGAGATCTCTGAGATCATCAATTAACTCTTGAGGTAATCCTCCTGCTGTGAGGGTATTAACATAGCTCTTGCGGCTCAATGCATTTGACACAACATTGGCCTTTCCTGGGTGATAATGCAATCTCATGTCATAATCCTTTATGAGCTCCAACCATCATCTCTGCCAGAGGTTCAACTCCTTCTGCGTGAAGATGTATTTCAAACTCTTATGATCCGTGTAAACATCACAATGATTTCCGGTAAGAAAATCTCTCCAGGTCTTGAGTGCGTGCACTACGACTACTAACTCCAAATCATGTGTGGCATAATTCCGCTCATGAGGTCGAAGGTGACATGAGGCATATGAAACAACTCTTCCTTCTTGCATAAGAACACCTCCAAGTCCCTGACGAGAAGCGTCGCAATATACATGGAAATCCTTGCGTATATTCGGAAGGATTAGCACTGGGGCTGTAACCAAACGTTTCTTCAACTCTTGAAAACTAGCCTCACATTCCTTGGTCCAATTAAACTTGGTGTCTTTCTTCAATAACTCTGTCATGGGCTTCGCGATCTTGGAGAAATTCTCAATAAATCTCCGGTAATATCCTGCAAGTCCAAGGAAACTACGAATCTCTCGAGGTGGGTGCTTTCCATTTGGTGATGGCCTCAACCTTTGAGGGATCTACTACTATTCCTTCTCCTGATATAACATGTCCGAGAAATCCAACTTCCTTCAACCAGAATTCACACTTGTTGAACTTTGCGTATAACCGATGTTCCCTGAGCTTCTCGAGAACCAAGCGCAAATGTTCCTTGTGTTCCTCATCATTCTTCGAGTAAATCAATATGTCATCAATGAATACCACAACAGAATTATCCAAGATCTCCATGAATACCTTATTCATCATACTCATAAAATAGGCAGGGGCGTTAGTCAAACCAAAAGACATGACTGTGTACTCATAAAGCCCATATCTCGTGGTAAAGGCTGTCTTGGGTATATCCTGTTCTCGAATCTTCAGCTGATGATATCCTGATTGAAGATTGATCTTGGAGAAAACTTATGCTCCTTGTAGCTAGTCAAACAAATCATTGATCATTGGTAGAGGGTACCTGTTCTTCATCGTAACCTCATTCAACGCATGGTAATCCACAACCATTCTCAAGGATCCATTCTTCTTCTCAACTAGAAGCACTAGGGCTCCCAAAGGTGATAAACTCGGTCGAATATAACACTTCTCCAATAATTCCTTAATCTGCTTCTTAATTTCCTCCAGATCATTTGAGGGCATCCAGTATGGTTTAGAGTGGATGAGAAATTAGAAATAGAATAAGGGCCTAATGAGAGAAATCACTACCCTTATGGTTATGATAGCAAGAAAACTTCAAATCAAGCAATTCACATAGATCACACCACACAAGCAAAACCTACAGGTAAGGTCATATCAACAAGAGATATGATCTCTTCATACTATCGCAAATCATAGTTGGACTCAACTTGGTAGTGGTGGTCTAAACTAAATCTTCTCAAATCAATGTCAACTCTAGCTTCTTCTTCTTCGTCGATGATGTCTTCATAGGTCATGGCCTCATCGGATTGAGCAACTTGGTAAGGGTTCAACAACTAGTTTATTGAAGTATAGAAGAGATAGAAATGCATAGAGAAGAGTACAGACCAAAAAAATATATAAGGAAGTCATAAAATAAAGTTTTCTTCCTATGGATTTCCATTTCCTAGTGCTCACGTCCTACAGTCAGCGTGTGTTCTGATACCATCTTGTAGCGACCCGACCCAAATGGATCGAAGTCTCTGTGCTTAAGTGTCATCCCTAGATCGTTATGCTGACATACACAATACTCAAGGAATTATAACATTGTTTAATCACACACTTTATTACATCGAGGTCCTCAAAAGAGTATTTATTACAATAATATGGCAAAGGCCATCTAAATAAAAATAACTGCGGAAGCATCGAAGGTAAATGAGTCCATCAACTCCACGGGAAACTGAGTGCAGAACAACGACCTATCGCACCTTTAATCCACGTCAGAAAAATCTGCAACATGAGACGTTGCATCCATGTAGGTCAGCACATGGAATATGCTGGCAATTTCACACCATAGAATAATAATAATAATGAAAAAGACTATCTCTATATGCAAATTTAGCAGGTGGAGGCTCTAAGTTTTAAACTTTTGCATAAAGCTAATTTTTTCCTACAACAAAGGAATTTTTTTTATTTACTACTAAATTAAAATGCCATTATTGAGAAGGTTCCTCCAACTCAATCCCAAAATTTCCAAGTTATTAGTAAACCAACAATTTCATTAAATAGAGTGATGAGATCAACCAATAATTCACTTCTAGGTACTCAAGTTTGTCCATAACCGGGGACACGGCTAACCATGATTAGTTTGTACACTCTGCAGAGATTTGCGCACTTTTCCCCACAAGACTCGACCACCTCCATGATCAGAAGATCGGAGACATAGTCTTTCTGAAGTATTTCCTCCAAACCCTAGGTAGACTGGTACACCTACTTTCCCCTACATCAGCTAGTCTACCACGGAAAGAGGTCACACAACTTACTCAACTATGCCAGAGCCCATAATGGCTTGTGGTTGCACACGAAAGTTTCTAGGCATGAAATATCTTATGATCCCTTTGAGTCTAGGTGGCGGATCTCGGGTAATCACACGGGTACTCCAGGTTTCCCCTTGGGCAAATACTGGTTACTCCAGGTGCCCCAAACAATCCACCTAGATGTGTATTAAAGTTGCCACCTTATGTTGTCCCAAAATTATTATCTCTCGCAACTTGCATGGATCACTCATACCAATCCCCGTCTATGAGCATGGCTAAGCAATATATGACTTAACGAATATTTCTGGGGTGGTCAAAGGTCATAGGTTCCTACCACATGAACTACATAGCATAACCACATGTTCCCAATTCCTGCTCATGCAATCTTTGAGGGTGAAACTAATGCATAGTAAAAACTAGGTATTGAAAAGTATGATCAAAGTGTGAACTTGCCTTGCTGACGATCATTGAACTCTAAACATTCGTATTAGAAAGCCTCGCACTCCGGATGATCTAACGAAGCATGTAATGGCACTCATAACCAATCAAGCAAAAAGAATGAAAAAGAAAACGAATAAAAGACTTTGGAAAACTCCAAAACATCCAAATAAAGTTTCTGTACAGAATGTAATTTTTACAGCAACAAAAAATAAATGGTTTTGGTTTTAACAGAAAGTACATGTCACAAGCTTCGATTTGCGAAAAGGATCACCCAAAACGGAGTTAGAGAACACGAGTTATGGCCTAAAGAAGTTTGGATAAGATCTGTTTGAATTCAAAATTTAAAAATTTCAAAACTATTATTCGCTTGGTTCTCTGGATAGAGGATATTTTTATGAAGTCGTAGGAAAAAGAATCAACTAAATCGGATCTATAGACTAAAAGATATACTAGAAACAAGAATTGGTATAGAATCTAAGATTGGAAAAAAATACTGGAAAAAGAGAGAAAAAAATTGGCCAGATGCCAAGTGGCGCTCTCTGATTGGCTGGCTGGGTGCTCACTGGACTTGTCGCCGGAGACGAGGAAGAAAGCGGCTCCGGTGTGCTTCGGTGAAGGATGCGTGCGAGACGGTGTAGAGGACGATGAGGTGAACCACTTGAACAAGTTGTGGTTGTAGATTTCTTCCTGCACACAGGGTGAGAGATCACCAGGATTCACGAACTTCGGCAAGCAATTGGCGAGGTTAGGGAGGGGGGAAAACTCCAGAAGGAGAGGGCTTCGAACGACGGTTGAGAGGGGCTCCCAGGGGTGCTTTATATAGGGCAGGGGAGGTCCAGAGTTGGGTGGGGCGAGATGTGTTAATGGTTGCAGTTTCAAGCACTCATGATGGCCATTATGGTTGTCTTTGAGGCGCACCAGGGGATGGGAGGGGTCGAGGGATGCGAGGGGATTCCGTTCAAATCAGTTTTGGAGCAAAGGAGAGGAAGGAGAGGGAGTGGGGCGCTAGGATGGGGTGATGCCCTGCGTGCGTGTGTGCGTACGTACTGGAGGTTGAAGACGACCGTGTCGTGAAGAAAGCTGGGCCTTCCTTGGGCCTTGGCTGCCCACGTTTTCTTTACATAAGCAATGAAACACCAAAAACAAAATAAATATAAGTCTAAAAATTTCCAAAAAATTCACATCGTCATATGGACTTATATATGATCTTGTGACATTTATCTTGCCTAAAATGCAATTTTTAAAAAATAATTTTGTTGTACTAATAAAATTTGCATCAAAAAATAATTTGCAAATAAATCCCAATAAATATATTTAGATTTCAAATCCAATTTCCAATATTTCTTTTCTGTTTTTTAAGAAGTCCTTTTATCTTCTCTCTTTATTTTATTTTTGAAATAATGGAAATGAATTTTGGTGAAACCAAATTTGGTCCAAATCCCAACATTGAAATTCTCAAAAATGGTTTTAGGGAAACTTCCAACTCTCTCTTTTGGTCCTTGAGGTGCTCAAAGTTCCTTGAATCAAAATTCAAGTAAAACAAATGGGGCAAAAATGCATAAATCATGAATGCATATGAATGATCTATTTTTAAACATCCAAATTGAAAATTGGGATGTTACAGTTCATCAAGAAATTCACCTAGTGGCACATTCTCATCAAGCACGTTACTAACATCATCATAAGCATCATTCATAGCAGAGGTAGCATCATCAATAACTTGCCACATATCAAGATTGATAGCATGTGGTGCTGTTGCAAGTTTACTTATAACAGAAGGTGAATCTAAAGCAGAGCTAGATGGCTGTTCCTTACGTCCCCTCATCTTAGAGCAAAAAATCTTAGTCTTAGAATCCTTCAGATTCTTCATAGTGATAAATTAGTAATAATCCCAAGTGACTCAACAAATATAGCTATGCTCCCCGGCAACGGCGCCAGAAAAAGGTTTTGATAACCCACAAGTATAGGGGATCACAACAGTTTTCGAGGGTAGAATATTCAACCCAAATTTATAGATTTGACACAAGGGGAGCCAAAGAAAATTCATAAGTATTAGCAGCTGATTTGTCAATTCAACCACACCTGGAGATTAATTATCTGCAGCAAAGTAATCAGTAGCAAAGTAGTATGATAGTTTTGATAATAGTAGCAACAGCAGTAGTAACGGTAACAGTGATAGGAGTAGTTTTGTGACAAGTGCAGGAGTAACGATAGCAGTAGTAACTTAGCAAGAACAATATAAGATAAATTCGTAGGCATTGGATCGAACGATTTGTTGGATGATATCATCATGTGACAATCATAACCTAGGGCGATACGGCACTAGCTCTAGTTCATAAATATAATGTAGGCATTCTGTAAATAGTCATACGTGCTTATGGAAAGAACTTACTTGACATCTTTTGTCCTACCATCCCATGGCAGCGGGGTCATATTGGAAACTAAGGGACATTAAGGCCTTCTTTTAATAGAGAACCGAAACAAAGCATTGACACTCGGTGAATAGATGAACTCCTCAAATTACAGTCATCACCGGGAGTGGTCCCGACTATTGTCACTCCGGGGTTGCCAGATCATAACACGTATTAGGTGACTATAACTTCCAAGATCGGATCAAGAACATATATATAATGGTGATAACATAAACGGTTCAGATCTAAAATCATGGAACCCAGGCCCATAGTGATAAGCATTAAGCATGGCAAAGTCATAGCAACATCAATCTCAGAACATAGTGGATACTAGGGATCAAGCCCTAACAAAACTAACTAGATTACATGATGAATCTCATCCAACTCCTCACCAACCAGCGAGCCTACGAAGGAATTACTCACTCCCGGTGGGGAGCATAATGGAATTGGTAATGGAGAAGGGTTGGTGATGACGAAGATTGAAGATCCCCCTCTCCGGAGCCCCAAACGGACTCCAGATCTGGCCTCCCGATGAAGAATAGGAGGTGATAGTGGCTCCGTCTCATGGAACGTGATATAGCTTTTTTCCCTCTTTTTTTCTAGAAATATATGATTTTATAGCGTCAGTTTTAGGGTCTGTGGGGCCACCAAGAGGGGACAACCCACCTAGGCGTGCCTGAAGGGGGCGCGCCCTGGTGGGTTGTGCCCACCCAGGTGCCCCCCTCTGGTGGTTCCTGGCTCCAGAAATTCTCTTTATTGATATAAATCCTTGCAAAGTTTTGTTCCATTCCAAGAACTTTTATTTCTGCACGAAAACAACACCGTGGTAGTTCTGCTGAAAACAGCGTCAGTCCGGGGTTAGTTTCATTCAAATCGTGCAAATTAGAGTCCAAAACAAGAGGAAAAGCATTAGGAAAAGTAGAGACATTAGAGACGTATCATCCGCCACCACATCCACCGTTGTCCTCCTTCACCATGTCGGAGCTGACACCCCGACGCCGTCGTCTATTATAAGAGATCGACCTCTCTCAGCCACGGCTTCGGACTAGTATCCTTGCATCCTGTCCTCTCGCTTCATCCCCGCTGTCATCTACCTTGTCGATGCCGCTGCTACAACAGTCTCATCCACCGCGCCGGGATATTTCCCCCGCCGCCACCGTCTACCCTCCTAGATCTGCTTCCATGCTGCCGACAGCCATCACTCCCGTAGTATCATCAAATTCTCAGCAGATGCATACACGGCGGTGCACTAGAGGTTGTACTCTTTCGTATCTACTCAACTTATTTATCGCAACAAGAAAACAGATCACCACTGCTTTACTGTGATTTCTTGTCCATCACTTAGTATCTTACTTGTTAGTTAAAAGCAAACATTGGTTGTGAAGTTGCCTTTGTTCGGTTTGCACCTTTAGATCCGCCATGGCACGCTCAACACTATACACACAATGCTTATGGTTTTCCCCTTTTATATTCCACACTAGTTAAATGACAACACACTAAATTTCCAAATTGGATCAGTCGATTTTTGAGAGCTCGCCGGAGTTCGCCGGAGGGAAGGAAGGGGCTCGCCGGAGGGCTACCCCATTATCTATCTTAGGGTTTTTAGGTGGGGACAGTGGTTGTGTGGGGGGGTGTCGTCGGGCTATGGTGGGGCCTCTCCGGAAGCAAAAATCGACACGGGTGGGCGTGGGGTTAGCTAGAGGGATGGCCGGGGGCGGCAGAAGATTGGAGGTGGTGGGCGGTTCAGGGGTGGGTGGGGGCCGGTGGTTCGGACGGTGACCCGTGCAGTGGTGTTTAGGGGAAGAATAAGAGGCGAGGAAGAAGAAGGGTTAGGAGACGTAGGATCGTCATCCAACCGCCTGAAATGGTCGACTGACCCAAATGACGAAAGTCAGGCGACTTGCATGTAGACATTCCCATATATTCAGTACTTTTATCGTAGGTGGTTCGAGACGTACGTGCAAGTAGTGCTCCTCAACCCATCAAACTAAACAACATGTCACTCATAATTCAAAACTTAGTTGCTCAAATACGAATCAGATATGATGTTGACATGTACTAAAACAAAGAATGTTTAATTGGTCAGTTAATGTTCCTACTTTAGTTTTGAAAAGCACATGCGCCACATATCGAGGGACGGCAGGGAGTTGTATTCTTTATGCACTCTGGTTCATCATGTGTGACCAACCAACATTTTATTATCCAAAATATGCTTGCTCTTCTTTAGCATGCTCCTCTTCTGTTCTTCCTTTGTAAGTATTCTCTCTGTACCTAAATATAAGTCTTTGTAAAGATTCCTCCATGAACTACATACGGAGCAAAATGAGTGAATCTGCACTCTAAAATGTATCTATATACATCAGCATGTGATCCAAAGTGGAACCTCTACAAAGACTTGTATTTAGGAACATAGGGAGTATAATAGTTGTATAGTATGTTCTTTGTAACTAAGAGGAGCAGCGACATTTGTAGTGTATAAGTCTATTCGGTTGCTTGTCATGGATGCTTTCAACTCTTCGTGTTGGTATTCATGTCGATTGTCATGGACGCTTTCAACTCTTCGTATTTGATTGTACGTGTCGCCTTTGAGAGTTAGATTGATAGTAACAGTACTGCACCTTCAGTTGTAGAGAGCTGGTATTCGAAGCCTTTCTAGTCGTACTGGCAATACTAGAACATATATTCCAGCAAGTTCCACTTTCCCGATTTTACTCTTGATGCTTAGGATTTTCCCATTATATCTACATTACGATCTGCGTAAGTGCTTTGTGTCCTACTAGCAGTTGTCCACCCTTTAAAGCTAAATAACACACCAATCATACGTCCTAAGGTTCTTCAAATACGAATGTGATATGATACTGACATTAGCTAATAGACAAACATTTAATTGGTTGGCTAATGCTCCCACTTGAGTTTCCAAATGCATGTGGCCACATATAGAGAGACATCATGGAATTGCATTTCTTTGGGCGCTCTGATTCATCATGGGTGGGCAACAAACATTGTATAGAAAGAAGGGGAATCTCAATAATATGTTTCCCCTTCTATTCTTTAACATGTTCCTCTTCCATTCTTCTTTAGTAAGTACAGTATGTTCCTTGTCAGGAAGGGGAGTAGGGGCATCTAAAGTTGACAGGTCTATTGGGCCGGTTCTGCTACATGATTTTGCACTTCGAGTTGGTCTGCCATAATATCCCGGAAATGGTGGGAGCCGCGTGGTCTTTGATAGACTAGACTGATGGTAACAACTGTGTGCTTTCAGATGAATAGGGCTGGCGTGTAGGTGATCGATAGGTTGCATATTAGTAGCGGAAAAACCCTGTATTGTCCAGCCAATTCCGCTTTCATGATTTATTTATGGTGGTTATGGTGTACCCCTATTATCTATACTACAATCTGCCTACTGGCTCTGCGCTCTCATTATCATGGTTTGGCAATAAACTTTCTATATGGTATATTATGAACCTATCATCTGCCAACTATCCTTACATCTGGAGCTCCCAATAGGGAGCCTATTTTTTTGTTTAGTTGTGCCAGATTATATTAATCTACTCACCATATTACAGCACACATGTGCTCTCTCATCAGAATCCAGTGATAGCACACAAGGGTTTACAGGGAGCCCCTATTATATTACAATATCCTCTGCATTGCAAAGATAATCTCACTACTATTTATGTTTTCATGCTTTTCAGATATTGTACGTAATCACAATGAATATAAGAATTGCACATTAAGAATATTGCGGAACAGTTCAATGGGTAACAAACTTGGCATCAAGGGATTGAGGTCCATTGTGGATGCAATGATACCCACATGCTCCCGACCTATAGATTCGTATTCAGAATATGATCCTAATGACTATTTTGAGCTCATGGAGTCAAAGGCAGATGGCCTATCCTGTTCACCCAATAAGTTGCCTGTTCTAATTTGCCAAGGTTTTATTGGTTGGAAATATCTTGCATAAGGTGTCTTGCATTTCTTTTGCTTCATTGCACCGCCATCTGCTTAGTTTAATCATGATATATGTGAAGATGCCATGCCCATCCATTATAAACACCTATTCCATTTGTCGTCAATACCATGTTTTTCCTTCAATGATGTTCTTGTGTTTCAGACATCCAAAAGGAAGAGGGTGATGGCAGAACCTGAAGGAGTACAAGCAAAGTCCTTGAAAAAGGTGGTGCTACTAGAGAAATCACATAGCACCCGAAGTATATTAATTGGCGATAGAACCAGCGCCACAAAACCTAGGATATCGCAATTATGATGGTTGCTGCTTTGCTCTTGTGAGTACCTATTGTCCTATTGCTGTCCTTACATTCATACTTGGTGGATTATGTGACATCATTGTGCATTATAGCTTGCTTATCCACTGTTCGCTCCAAATTATTAGATCTATATTAATGCTTAAATTTAGGTAGAATAAACCCAATTCTTATGAAGAAATTTAGTTCTGCATTGTTCTTGTAAGTATCGATGTCCTTCATCACTGTACTTATATTTGTCAGCTAGTTCTTCATGTACACTTTGCAGCTTATTTCCCTTGCCCTCCATTTTCTACACATCGGATCTACATTTACTCTTGCCAAAATATTGAATAAAACCAATGTCATTGAAGAAGTTTAGCTCCGCATTGCTCTTGTCAGTGCCTTTTGCATGTATGCTATATTTACATTTGTACTCTGCATCTTAAGTTAAATAATCGCCATTTGTTCCTATATTTTCACATATATATTTACTCTTAACAAAATGTATGTCGGATATCGGGTTCCGGCAAAACCCTTAAGGTTCGAACACTGGGGTGCGCACGAAGATCCCCCCCCCCTATCGAATCTCACTTTCTCTCTGCCTCGTCGCGATCCCTAGCCTTAGCTAAACGAAATCACAACACAAGAGACACGAGGTTTATACTGGTTTAGGCCACCATTGTGGTGTAATACCCTACTCCAGTATGTGGTGTGGTGGATGAAGACGGCCCACACCGGGCCGCTAGTGGAGCCACGCAGCGGGCCACAGGCACGCAGGGCTGGATACCCCCATATCCAGAACGCCGACAGTACCCTCCGGGCCCAAGGCGCGCTCAGACTTGGCTTAGTGGCAAAGCCAAGGGGCAAGTGCGGAGCACCGCGGGCTGTGACACACCAATTTTTTTTTAAAAAGTTTTCAACAAAAACCTTGCTCGGTTTGAAGAAGGTTATTTAAAATTCTTCCTAAAACCTCTCTCTCAAAACATTTCCCCTTGGCAAGGACTTTGATTTTTGTATCTTCTGCACCCCTGGTATTTGGTTATTAAAAACCTTTCTTCTGAGTTTCCCTTCTCAAAAACATTTCTTGAATTTCGTTTTCTTTTAAAAAAGAAACCCTTAGGATTTTGGAGCTACTCTTTTGTTTTGAACCATCCTTGGTTTTACCATGCCTCATGTGGTAAAACCTCCCCAAACCCCTCCTTCCTCTTTGGAGCAATCTAAACTTTCTGTTCCAACAAGTCCAACCCATTTTTGGATTTTATTTCATTTATTTTATTTCCCAAAACAATTTTGTCATTTATTTTAAGCCCAGGTGATTTGCAAAGCAAGTGCCTAATTCCCTTTGAGTTTTGATCTCAAACCTACTCCTCTGTATAGTCTTTAGCACCCCCAACCTAGATCCATCTAGATCCACTATTCCTCTTTTCAAAATTTTCAAGTTTCAACCTCTCCAAGTTTGGACCAGATTTGTCAAATTTGGTGAAATACATATCTCCTCTTCCCCAGAAATTCTACCAAAATTCAGGCAGCCCCAGATGCAATGAGAGGCCACCCCACCAAAAATTAGCTCAAGGAAAATTCCCCACATGCCAAAATCATTTCATCGAACACTTGGCCGGCACTGTTCCTGTGCACTTTCAGAAAGTTCAGAAAACTCAGAGTTTGCAGTGTCATTTTTCGTCAGAGAATTGTCACCGATCACCCGTGCACCCTGGCGCTTTGTGCATGGCCCCTTCTCCCTGGCCAGAGCCCCGCTCGCCCTCTTGGACGGACGCAGGTGTCGGTGGCAGCGAGCATCGCCGACGCCGGCAGCTTCTGCGGTGGCAGAGCCACCCGTGGCGGCCAACGGAGCCAGCACCGGCTCGCAGCACCATTCTGCGCCGCCCAACGCTCCCTAGCCCTCCGCATGGCCTCATGCATGCCTGCGCACCCCACAACACCGTCGCCGTGGCCCGGCAAGCACAGGGCGCGCCCTCTGCCGCTGACGGGCCCGCGCCGCCCCGTTCTGTCGAAACCAACCTTGCGCGCCAAATCCAACTTGGTCTAGCCTCTAAACGGAACCCGTAGACCTCCACGTTGATGCACAACCCCCTAAGCACCCCGACCAAGCACTGCGCCGCTGTAACCATCGCTGGAGATCCCCGTTCTTGGCCACCGCCTCGGATCGCCTATAAAAAGGAGTCCTGAGCTCGTTCTCGAGTACGCACCACCAGTGCACCTCACCAGTACCCCGCCAAGCCACTAGGAGGACCTCGAGGAGGTCTCCTCCCCCAACTCCGGCCGCCCCGATCCGCCTCGGCCACCAGCTCGAATCACTCCGGTGAGGCCATCCCCGACGCCCAAACCTCGTCAGTAGCCACCTCGAGCACCCAGTGAGCTAACCCAAGCTTCGATTTGACATTCAAAGGCCTCCCCGACAAGATCCAACTCCACCCGAGCCGCCGTCCGCCGGAGCAAGGGCCGCCGTCGACGTGGTGCTCGCCGACGACCACCACCACCACCCACCGACGCGGAAGGACACGCTGAACACATAGGTACCGCCCGATCCCCCTGCCTCACCGTGGATCGCCGCCGCCAACCATCGTAGCTCTCGGGCGCCGGCGGGCTCTGTTCTTCCCCGTTTAAATTTTTTAACCTGATGGGTGGGACCCGCCTGTCAGCCTCTCTTTTCTTTTAAACGAACCGTTTTCTGAAAACGTATTCGGGCAAATACGCTTTCAGTCTGAAGCGTTTTTCTGGCCTTTTCTGTTCAGCCCCTTGGGAAGTTTCTGTTTCATTACAGAGAGGTCCCTGGATTAAAACCCTTATAACTTTTAAACAGAAACAGATTTTTGATTGATTCTTTTTCTATCATCTTTATTTTTCGGTCCAGTTTTTGTCATATTTATTTGAAAAATATTTGGAACACTTCTCTGTGCACTCGCGGTATTTACGTTAAGTACGTATTTTTCTTATACCGTAGATATCAGAGGAGGTGACGGCAGCGCGAACTTCGCCAAGTTAGACTCCGACTACTCCGAACCAGCAAAGCATGTTTGAACTTTTGATATGATGAGTGGTTGTTGCATGTTTGCATTTAGTAGTTTCATGGCATGTTTATGAGCATTTCGTTAAATGTTATAGTTCATGCAAACATGAGGCAAGTGAGTTTCGGAAATCCATATGTTGTTGGATATAAGTTTTGCATGGCCATGTGATGGCATGAGAATGGGTAAGATGGCAGTGTTGTAGCATGCCAGTCTTATGCCAGACCATTTGACTTCAGTATCAACGTGAATGAAGTCACGTTCCCATTCATTTTCCTTCCTGTACTACCACATGTTTTCGCAAGGAATATGGCTTAGTAAGTTGCAAACCGCTTTCCTGGTACACACCAAATAGAGAGGCCGTGATGAGGGTTCCATGGCCTGGATTAAAGCCCGTCATCCAGTCAGGGGCATGGGTGTTTCGGTTGGGACCGAGAGGGGGGCACCCTTAGAGCAGCGTATAGAAATTTGATCCCATGCTATTCGAGGTTGTGACCTCCCCGTCTCAAAGTTTTTCTTGGATGTTGTCTAGGGTGATTCCTGGCATCGTGAGGTGGAATGGGTGTGTACTGGTTAGATGTGTTTCTACCGAAATACCGTAAACGGAACTAGTCCTTCGTGACTACGGAAATCCGTTGGCTGTTGGCAACTAGTACTAACTCTGCAGAGTCAAAAATCCTTTGAATCATCTTGTACATGTCCAAGTACTATGTTCATCTTATCTTGTCAAATGTTAGTCTTAGTGACAAAACTCTGGTGAACCACATGAGTGTTAAGTCCGGTTAAAAGTTTATTCCTTTGGATGGACTAGCCCGTTTATTTTATGTGTTGAATATTGTCTATGAGTATTATATTTTCGTGAATTTATCAGATATGAGTAATGAAATATAAGCCCTTTCTGCGATGTCGCTCGGACGTCCGACTGTGGCACACTGTTATTTACTTTTGATATAAGCCCTTTCTGTGATGTCGCTCAGACGTCCGATTGTGGCATACCTGTTATTTACTTTTGACATAAGCCCTTTCTGCGATGTCGCTCAGACGTCCGAATGTGGCATACCTGTTATTTACTTTTGATATAAGCCCTTTCTGCGATGTCGCTCAGACGTCCGACTGTGGCACACTGTTATTTACTTTTGATATAAGCCCTTTCTGCGATGTCGCTCAGACGTCCAACTGTGGCATACCTGTGATTTACTTTTGACATAAGCCCTTTCTGCGATGTCGCTCAGACGTCTGACTATGGCATACCTGTTATTTACTTTTTATATAAGCCCTTTCTGCGATGTCGCTCAGACGTCCGACTGTGGCATACCTGTTATTTACTTTTGACATAAGCCCTTTCTGTGATGTCGCTCAGACGTCCGACTGTGGCATACTTGTTATTTACTTTTGAGATAAGCCCTTTCTGTGATGTCCCTCAGACGTCCGACTGTGGCACACTGGTAATTTACTTTTGATATAAGCCCTTTCTGTGATGTCGCTCAGACATCCGACTGTGGCACGCTTGTCATTTACCTTTCAATATAAGCCCTTTATGTGGTGTCGCTTAGACGCCCGACTGCGGCATGATTATTTATTTGTTTACCTTTCAAGGCGTCGCTCCAGACACCCGATCGGTCTGCAGTTGTTTATTGAATTTCAGGAAGACTACGGGCCGACTTCCTTTTTACTTATCATGTCGTGCAAATATTTATTATTTGAATGAGCATTATTACTTTTGCTCATGACACATTCATGCATGCATTTGTTATATCTTTTGTCCGAACTGTCTTGCGAGTACTTTCAAAGTACTCACCTGGCTTGTTGATTTGGCCAGATGTTGTGAAGGCAATCTCATGGATGAAGAGTTCGATAGCGAGTCTGACGCCTAGAGGAGTCCCAGTCAGTCCCAGTGCGATCCTAGATTTGGTCACTGTATTATATCCGCTTCCGCTACCCCAGAAATAAATTCATCGAGCCTCACCCTCGACGCTCATTGAGCTGCCAGTTTAGGAGCCAAGTTATCCACCACCACTTTTATCTCGAGTTGTAGCATGTCACCACACCCCTGTGTCATAACCGCCCTTATGTACAACATTGGTGTGTTTGTCATAAATTGCTGAGCAACCTCAGCTCAACCCTGTAATATATTTGATGCTACTGGTCTTCTGTATTCAGTATTTGTCTACCAGTAAGTATAACTCTTCCTATACTTGGAATCAAGAGACCGATTTCTCAATAAGTATTTTATTGAAAAACCGGTCATGGACAAACTCTGGTATCCAAGAGCCAGGCCTGAACTGTACGGAAGCCACTAGGTGCGGATCGCTAATCGGCTTATTAGCATAGTAGAGTTTATCCATATTTTCCAAATGTCTAGTCATTTTCTGACAGTCCACGATAATTTATGATCTGACCATTTCAAATTTTTGGCCTACTTTTGGAGATGGCTGGCAATGACTGTGAGTCACAGGTGTTCGCCATGTGCCTGAGGGGTCGTCAAGCTTCCTCTCTTTTCATCGGGTCCAGGTCATTGGATGGGGCCCATCAGGTGCGCCTAGTCTTCACACTCTAACCCACACAAGAATCAACGACAGTCTAACCATGCCACCAGGCCCGGCGGTGGCAATTCAAGGGAGGGCGTGTTGAGTTACGCCGCTTCCGGTTCTTGGGAGAGCCATGCCTACGGAGAGGCATGCTATGCAGATGGCTGCCCGTGAGGCGATAGCTCGTCTCCGGGATGTTCTTCCTTTAATGAAGACTCGTCGCTACCGCTACCTTCCATGCCACGTGCCATACACCTGTCATTACTCATTCGCTTGCCCCAGAGGAGAGCGAGACGAGGCCTTTGAGATGCTTGTCGAGTACCTCCGAGCCCTGGAGGCAGCCTTCGACAGCATGGTGGACGACCTTGTAGCTGCCCGCATGGACTCAGTCCATGGCTGTGCCGCCAACAGGAGGGAGCTCCTGCACACCGCTCCACCGCTGACTTTCATCTCGTCCTCGGCATCTCATTCACCTACCATTCTCGCCAATGCTCGTCGCCTACCTACCACAGAGGAGTTCAACCAAGTCATTGCACCCACTCCAGTTCGTTCTGCACCACCTATTGCGCCCACTCCTATTCGTGTTACTCCGCCTATGGCACCCGCTCCACCAGCTCAGCGCAGCGCTTCACGTCTAGAGCCTATTAGCGAGGAGGAAGTTGAGTCCCCCGCCTCACTGCACCTCACCCTCGGCAGGCGAAGGGAGATCCTCACCATCTCCGACTGAGTACGCTTAGCCGCCATGCGATGTACCGACTTGTACTATATGTTTATATGTACATAGGTTGTGAGAAGTAGCTTGTTTGCGCATCATGTAGGGTCTGGAGAAGTGCACTAGCCTAAATAACATGTCAGGAATATGTACGCATATCCTGAGTGATGTATTGTATAATTACTACTTGTGTGTAAGATATGCAATAGTCCTTCTCCGTGCGCAATCATTTATTTTTCTTGAAAAATCCTGGAGCTTTTAAAATTTCCGTATTTGTGAATTTATTGACAGTTGCGACTCAATTTCTTTTCTTACAAATTTTATAAAATATATCCCCAGAGTGAAAGATGTCTCGTCCTTGGACGTGCTCCATGCCAGAGGAAAATTATGGCACACCACCAAACAACCATTTCACACAGGGCCAATCAAGTCAACAGGACAGTGAAACAACATTTACCCAAGTATGTCGCCTTTATGAACAGAGTCAGCAACAACATCAGGAAATGATGAACCAAGTCATCAATATGGGAAATCACCGTGGACAGTATCAGCAGCAATCCAAGTTGTCTGAGCTACAGAAGACGCGTCCCCCAACATTTTCTCATACTGACAAACCTCTTGAGGCCGACGACTGGCTTCGAGACATGGAAAGAAAATTAATTATTGCACAGTGTTCAGACCGATGAGAAAGTACTATATGCACCGCACTATCTCACTGGAGCAGCTGCATCATGGTGGGAAAATTTCCTACACATGCACCCCAACGAAAATGAAATAACCTGGGAGGAATTCAAAGAAGGTTTTCGTGGGGCACACATTCCTCAAAGTGTTATGAAGATCAAGAAGAGAGAATTTGATGACCTCAAACAAAGGACCATGACGGTGTCAGAATACAACAGCCAGTTTATTCTGCTGTCTCGCTATGCCAACGAAGAGCGTATGACTGAAAGCAAGAAGATGGAAAAATTCTTGGAAGGCCTGGCACCCGCGCTTAGATGCCTGCTGGTTGTACACACCTTCCCAGATTTCAAAACACTGGTGGATAAGGCTATTACCTTGGAAAATGAGCGACGCAGCTTGGAGGATTTGCGCAAATGCAAAAGGGACCAGACTACTCAGGCTCGAAACCACCGAAGCAAGGCGGATTTTCAGAAAGGTGGGACACACAAACCCACGACGAATAATTCACGCCCAATCAAGAATTTCCATGCAAGGGACAAGGAGTTCACATATCGCCCAGGCGTTACTTGCTACGCTTGTGGAGAAGAAGGGCACTATGCCAAGCAGTGCCCCAAGCCAAGGAACTCAACCCCAAAGCCAACAACGTGGCAATAATTCAGCGCCCAAGCGAAACAATTTCAACCCCAATAACAACCACAGGAAGGGTCATCTGAACCACGTGACCAAAGAGAAGCACAAAATGCCCCGGATATCGTACTCGGTACGTTCCCTATCAACACAATACCTGCCACGGTTTTGTTTGATTCTGGAGCTTCTCACTCATTCATTTCGAAGAGTTTTGCTTTGCAAAATAATTTTTCGATGCTTCCCTTGGAAAAATCCATGATCATCAAGTCCCCTGGGATTAAGCAAGTGACCAGAGTTACTGCAAGGTGTGGTTATTGAATTTGAAGGATTGAAGTTTTACGCCAACCTTATTGTATTGGAAAATAAAGGACTGGATGTCATCCTAGGGATGGATTGGTTAACCACCAACAAAGGTTTTATTGACTGCTTCAACCGGACCGTAATTCTCACCCACCATCACGGGAAGACAATAAAGGTTTCAGCCAAAGAAAGACAAATATCTCGGCAACCGAGGTTAAACAAGGTGGACGTTTCTGAGTTAAGCAAGGTTCCAGTAGTGTGTGAATTTCCAGACGTATTTCCCGAAGAACTACCAGGCATGCCACCAGACCGAGAGATAGAATTCAGCATTGAGCTAGCACCCGGAACCGCTCCCATTTACAAGAAACCATACAGAATGGCACCATCCGAGTTGGTAGAATTGAAGAAGCAAATAAAAGAATTGTTGGACAAAGGATACATACGAGCCAGTTCCTCACCTTGGGGTTCACCAATTTTATTTGCCAAGAAAAAGGATGGGACACTGAGATTGTGTATAGACTATCGAGCACTTAACATGGTCACAATCAAGAACAAATACCCAATGCCACGGATAAATGATTTATTTGATCAGCTCGCTTAGGCCAAAGTCTTCTCAAAAATTGACTTAAGGTCAGGATACCATCAATTAAAAGTGCGAACAGAAGATATCCCCAAGACAGCCTTCACCTCCAGATATGGACTGTATGAGTTCACAGTAATGCCGTTTGGACTAACAAACGCCCCCGCATATTTTGTTCACCTCATGAACAAAGTATTTATGAAGTTTATGGACAAGTTTGTTGTGGTATTCATCGATGATATTCTGATATACTCCAAGACACCAGAAGAGCACGTTGAACATCTCAGAATTGTACTAGGAGAACTCAGGAAACATCAACTGTACGCCAAGTTCAGCAAATGTGAATTTTGGCTAAGACCGGTGGGTTTTCTGGGCCACGTACTGACCCAATAAGGTATTGCAGTACACCCGGAAAAGGTCAAGGCCGTACTTGGCTGGAAACCACCAGCCAGCGTAACGGACGTACGAAGTTTCTTGGGAATGGCAGGATACTACCGAAGATTTATTGAAGGATTCTCCACCATAGCAAAGCCAATGACGCAGTTACTCAAGAAAGACAAGAAGTTTGAATGGATGGAAGCTTGTGAGAAAAGCTTCCAAGAACTAAAAAGGAAATTAACAATGACACCAGTATTAATTTTGCCAGACATACACAAGAATTTTGAGGAGTATTGTGACGCATCCCGGAAGGGCCTCGGATGCGTATTGATGCAAGAAGGCAAGGTAGTTGCGTATGTCTCCAGACAACTTCGCATGCATGAAGAAAATTATCCTACTCATGACCTGGAGTTGGCAGCAGTCATCCATGCACTCAAAGAATGGAGACACTTTCTACATGGAAATCGTTGTGAAATATACACAGACCATAAGAGCCTTAAGTATATTTTCACATAGCCGGAACTCAATTTACAGCAACGACGCTAGTTGGAATTAGTGAAGGATTATGATGTTGGAATCCACTATCATCCAGGAAAAGCAAATGTAGTGGCAGATGCCCTTAGTCGGAACCCCAGCTCGGGCAATGACAGCATACCAAATTTGAGACCAGAATTTCAGCAGGAATTTGCCAAACTCAACCTAAGAATGGTCACCGAAGGCAGTGTGTCGAGTTTGGAAATACAGCCTACTCTGATTGAAAAGATTAAGGAGGCTCAGCGTGGACACCCCAGCATTGAAGGCATAAAAAGAAAAGTGAGTTTGAGCAGGGCCTCAGAATTCGTCATAGACGAGCAAGGAATATTGTGGTACGGAGATAGACTTTGTGTACCAAATGTCGAGGACCTCAAATAACAAGTTCTAGCTGAAGGCCACACCGCTTCGTATTCAATCCATCCTGGAGGAACAAAAATGTACAAGGACCTTCAGGAAAATTTTTGGTGGCACGGTATGAAAAGGGACATAGCCACATTCATGGCATGCTATGATTCTTGTCAACGCACCAAGGCCGAGCACCAGAAACCAGCCGGACTATTACAGCCAAACAAGATACCCGAGTGGAAATGGGACGAGATTGGAATGGATTTTATTGTTGGGCTACCTCGGTCACGACATGAAAATGATGCCATATGGGTCATCACAGACAGATTAACTAAGGTGGCACATTTTTTCCCGGTGAAGTCAACTCACACCACTCAGAAGCTTGCCCGGCTTTATCTTGCCTGTATTGTCTGCCTGCATGGGGTCCCAAAGACTATAATATCTGACAGAGGCACACAATTCGTCTGTAGGTTTTGGGATCACCTACAACAGGCACTAGGTACTCAACTAGCATTCAGTACCGCATACCACCCCCAGACTGATGGACAGACAGAACGCGTAAACCAAATTCTAGAAGACATGCTGAGAGAATGTGTCCTCACCTATGGGACCAGTTGGGAAGAAAGCTTGCCATACGCAGAGTTCGCATACAACAACAACTACCAGGCCAGCCTACAAATGGCACCATTTGAAGCTCTGTACGGGCGAAGATGTCGTACACCACTAAATTGGTCAGAAACCGGAGACAGCCATATCTTCGGCCCAGATATACTTAAGGAGGCTGAGGAAAAGGTTAAGATGATTAGGGATCGACTCAAGACAGCCCAAAGTCGACAAAAGAGTTATTACGATCGAAAGCATCGGGGAATCAGTTTTGAACCCGGAGAGTTTGTGTACCTACGAGTATCTCCTATGAGGGGACTGCAATGATTCAAGGTTAAGGGAAAGCTAGCACCAAGATTCATCGGACCATTCTGTATAGTGGCCCGAAGAGGCATGGTAGCCTACCAGCTAGACTTACCCGAAGATTTATCCGATGTCCACGACGTGTTCCACGTCTCGCAGTTGAGAAAGTACGTGAGCAATCCAGAGAAGCAAGTATCCCATGAAAACATTGACGTGCAACCAGACCTCACCTACCGGGAACTTCCAATAAAAATATTAGAGGAGTTTGAAAGGAGGACCCGACAGAAAACCATCAAGTTTTTCAGAGTTCAGTGGAGCAATCACACCAAAAATGAAGCAACTTGGGAAAGAGAGGATTCTCTTCGGACAGAGCACCCACGCTTGTTTGAGGATCAGCTGAAATCTCGGGGACGAGAATTTTCCTAAGGGGGTAGGTGTTGTGACACTCCAAATTTTTTTTAAAAGTTTTCAACAAAAACCTTGCTTGGTTTGAAGAAGGTTATTTAAAATCCTTCCTAAAACCTCTCTGTGTTAAAACTTTTCCCCTTGGCAAGGACTTTGATTTTTGTATCTTCTGCACCCCTGGTATTTGGTTATTAAAAACCTTTCTTCTGAGTTTCCCTTCTCAAAAACATTTCTTGAATTTTTTTCTTTTAAAAAAGAAACCCTTAGGATTTTGGAGCTACTCGTTTGTTTTGAACCATCCTTGGTTTTACCATGCCTCATGTGGTAAAACCTCCCAAAACCCCTCCTTCCTCTTTGGAGCAATCTAAACTTTCTGTTCCAACAAGTCCAACCCATTTTTGGATTTTATTTCATTTATTTTATTTCCCAAAACAATTCTGTCATTTATTTTAAGCCTAGGTGATTTGCAAAGCAAGTGCCTAATTCCCTTTGAGTTTTGATGTCAAACCTACTCCTCTGGATAGTCTTTAGCACCCCCAACCTAGATCCATCTAGATCCACTATTCCTCTTTTCAAAAATTTCAAGTTTCAACCTCTGCAAGTTTGGAACAGATTTGTCAAATTTGGTGAAATTCATATCTCCTCTTCCCCAAAAATTCTACCAAAATTCAGGCAGCCCCCAGATGCAATGAGACGCCACCCCACCAAAAATCAGCTCATGGAAAATTCCCCACATGCCAAAATCATTTCGTCGAACACTTGGACGGCACCGTTCCTGTGCACTTTCAGAAAGTTCAGAAAACTCAGAGTTTGCAGTGTCGTTTTTCGTCAGAGAGTTGTCACCGATCAGCCGTGCACCCTGGCGCTTTGCACACGGCCCCTTCTCCCTGGCCAGAGCACCGCACACCCTCTTGGACGGACACAGGTGTTGGTGGCGGTGAGCATCGCCGACGCCGGCAGCTTCTGCGGTGGCAGAGCCACCCGTGGCGGCCAACGGAGCCAGCACCGTCTCGCAAGGCCGTTCTGCGCCGCCGAACGCTCCCTAGCCCTCCGCTTGGCTTCATGCATGCCAGTGCACCCCGCAGCACCGTCGCCGTGGCCCGACAAGCACAGGGCGTGCCCTCTGCCGCCGACGGGCCCGTGCCGCCCCGTTCTGTCGAAACCAACCTTGCGCGCCAAATCCAACATGGGTTAGCCTCTAAATGGAACTCGTAGACCTCCACGTTGATGCCCAACCCCCTAAGCACCCCGACCAAGCACTGCGCCGCCGTAACCATCGCCGGAGATCCCCATTCTCGGCCACCGCCTCGGATCGCCTATAAAAAGGAGTCCCGAGCTCGTTCGCGAGCACGCACCACCACTACACCTCACCAGTACCCCACCAAGCCACTAGGAGGACCTCGAGGAGGTCTCCTCCCCCAACTCTGGCCGCCCCGATCCGCCTCGGCCACCAGCTTGAATCACTCTCGTGAGGCCATCCCCGACGCCCAAACCTCGTCAGTAGCCACCTCGAGCATTCAGTGAGCTAACCCAAGCTTCGATTTGACCTTCGTCGCCCTCCCCGACGAGATCCAACTCCACCGAGCCGCCGTCCGCCGGAGCAAGGGCCGCCGTGGACGTGGTGCTTGCCGACGACCACCACGACCACCCACCAACACGGAAGGACATGCTGAACACATAGGTACCGCCCGAACCCCTGCCTCGCCGTGGATCGCCGCCGGCGACCACCGCAGCTCTCGGGCGCCGGCGGACTCTGTTCTTCCCCGTTTAAATTTTTAAACCTGACGGGTGGGACCCGCCTGTCAGCCTCTCTTTTCTTTTAAATGAACCGTTTTATGAAAACGTATTCGGGCAAATACGCTTTCAGTCTGAAGCGTTTTTCTGGCCTTTTCTGTTCAGCCCCCTGGGAAGTTTCTGTTTCATTACAGAGAGGTCCCTAGATTTAAACCCTTATAACTTTTAAACAGTAATTGATTTTTGATTGATTCTTTTTCTGTCATCTTGATTTTTTGGTCTAGTTTTTTGTCATATTTATTTGAAAAATATTTGGAACACTTTTTTGTGCACTCGCGGTATTTACGTTAAGTACGTATTTTTCTTATACCGTAGATACCGGAGGAGGTGACGGAGCCGCGAACTTCACCAAGTTAGACTCCGACTAGTCCGAACCAGGAAAGCATGTTTGAACTTTTGATATGATGAGTGGTTGTTGCATGTTTGCATTTAGTAGTTTCATGGCATGTTTAAGAGCATTTCATTAAATGTTATAGTTCATGCAAAGATGAGGCAAGTGAGTTTCGAAAATCCATATGTTGTTGGATATAAGTTTGCATGGCCATGTGATGGCATGAGAATGGGTAAGATGGCAGTGTTGTAGCATGCCAGTCTTATGCCAGACCATTTGACTTCAGTATCAACGTGAATCAAGTCACGTTCCCATTCGTTTTCCTTCCTGTACTACCACATGTTTTCCGCAAGGAATATGGCTTAGTAAGTTGCAAACCGCTTTCCTGGTACACACCAAATAGAGAGGCCGTGATGAGGGTTCCATGGCCCTGGATTAAAGCCCGTCATCCGGTCAGGGGGCATGGGTGTTTCCGGTTGGGACCGAGAGGGGGCACCCCTTAGAGCGCGCGTATAGAAATTTGATCCCATGCTATTCAAGGTTATGACCTCCCCGTCTCAAAGTTTTTCTTGGACGTTGTCTAGGGTGATTCCTGGCATTGTGAGGTGGAATGGGTGTGTACTGGTTAGATGTGTTTCTACCGAAATACCATAAACGGAACTAGTTCTTCGTGACTACGGAAATCCGTTGGCTGTGGGCAACTAGTATAAACTCTGCAGAGTCAAAAATCCTTTGAATCATCTTGTACATGTCCAAGTACTGTGTTCATCTTATCTTGTCAAATGTCAGTCTCAGTGACAAAACTCCGGTGAACCACATGAGTGTTAAGTCCGCTTAAAAGTTTATTCCTGTGGATGGACAAACCCGTTTATTTTATGTGTTGAATATTGTCTATGAGTATTATATTTTCGTGAATTTATCAGATACGAATAATGAAATATAATCCCTTTCTGCGATGTCAGTCAGACGTCCGACTGTGACACACTGTTATTTACTTTTGATATAAGCCCTTTCCGTGATGTCGCTCAGACGTCCGACTGTGGCATACCTGTTATTTACTTTTGACATAAGCCCTTTCCGCGATGTCGCTCAGACGTCCGACTGTGGCATACCTGTTATTTAATTTTGATATAAGCCCTTTCTGTGATGTCGCTCAGACGTCCGACTGTGGCACACTGTTATTTACTTTGATATAAGCCCTT